>NW_028227331.1:0-10000 GCF_978045245.1 Mus caroli | reverse complement strand
GAGAGAGACAGAGAGATACATTGAGAGAGACATAGAGAGACAGAGAGAGACAGAGATAGAGACAGAGAGAGACAGAGAGAGACACAGAGAGACACAGAGAGAGACAGAGATAGACATAGACAGACAGAGACAGACAGAGAGAGACAGAGAGAGACAGAGATAGAGACAGAGAGAGACAGAGAGTGAGACAGAGAGAGACAGAGAGAGAGACACCGAAAGACAGAGAGAGACAGAGAGAGACAATGAAAGACACAGAGAGAGACTAAGAGAGACAGAGAGAGACAGAGAGAGACAGAGAGAGACAGAGAGAGATAGAGAGAGACACAAAGAGACAGAGAGAGACAGAGATAAAGAGAGAGACAGAGAGAGTCAGAGAGAGACAGAGATAGAGACAGAGAGAGACAGAGAGAGGGACAGAGAGAGACAGAGACAGAGTGAGAAATACAGAGAGAGACAGAGTTAGAGAGAGAGACAGAGAGAGACAGAGAGAGAGACAGAGACAGAGACAGAGAGAGAGACAGAGAGAGACAGAGTGAGACACAGAAAGAGAGAGACAGAGAGAGACAAAGAAAGACACAGAGAGAGACATATAGAGACAGAGAGATACATTGAGAGAGACATAGAGAGACAGAGAGAGACAGAGATAGAGACAGAGAGAGACAGAGAGAGACACAGAGAGAGACAGAGAGACACAGAGAGACACAGAGAGAGACACAGAGAGACACAGATAGAGACAGAGTTAGACATAGACAGACAGAGACAGACAGAGAGAGACAGAGAGAGACAGAGATAGAGACAGAGAGAGACAGAGAGTGAGACAGAGAGAGACAGAGAGAGAGACACCGAAAGACAGAGAGAGACAGAGAGAGACAATGAAAGACACAGAGAGAGACTAAGAGAGACAGAGAGAGACAGAGAGAGACAGAGAGAGGGAAAGAGAGAGACAGAGAGAGAGAAGGAGAGAGACAGAGAGAGACACAGAGAGAGACAGAGAGAGACAGAAAGAGTCAGAAGGACAGAGAGAGACAGAGATAGAGACAGAGAGAGACAGAGAGAAAGAGAGAGACAGAGAGAGTCAGAGAGAGACAGAGACAGAGTGAGAAAGACAGAGAGAGACAGAGATAGAGAGAGAGACAGAGAGAGACACACAGAGAGACAGAGAGAGACAAAGAAAGACACAGAGAGAGACATAGAGAGAGAGATACATTGAGAGAGACAGAGATAGACAGAGAGAGACAGAGAGAGAGAGAGAGATACACAGAGAGAGACAGAGAGAGACAGAGAGACAGAGAGAGACAAAGAAAGACACAGAGAGAGACAGAGAGAGACAGAGAGAGAGAGACAGAGAGAGACAGAGAGAGACAGATAGACAGAGAGAGACAGAGAGAGACAGAGAGAGACAGAGTGACAGAGAGAGACATAGAGAGAAAGAGATAGAGACAGAGAGAAGGAAAGAAAGAGACACACAGAGAGATAGAGACAGAGAGAAACAGAGAGAGACAGAGATAGAGAAAGAGAGAGACAGAGAGAGACATAGAGAGAGTTACAGAGAGAGACAAAGAGAGACAGAGAGAGACAAAGAAAGACACAGAGAGAGACAAAGAGAGACAGAGAGATACAGAGAGAGAGAAAGAGAGAGACAGAGAGAGACATAAAGAGAGAGACAGAGAGAGACAGGGAGAGACAGAGAGAGACAAAGAAAGACACAGAGAGAGACAGAGAGGGACAGAGAGAGACAGAGAGAGACAGAGTGACAGAGAGAGACAGAGAGAGACAGAGATAGAGACAGAGAGAGACAGAGAGAGGGAAAGAGAGAGACAGAGAGAGAGAGAGACAGAGAGAGACAGAGAGAGAGACAGATAGAGACAGAGAAAAATAGAGAGAGACAGAGATAGAGAAAGAGAGAGACAGAGAGAGACATAGAGAGAGAGACAGAGAGAGACTTTCCACTTTTTCAGGTTTTCTTGCCATATTCCGGTTCCTTCAGTGTGAGTTTTTAATTTTCTAATTCTTTCAGGGTTTTTTGCCATATTCTGGGTCCTACAGCGTGTATTTTTAATTTTCCAAGTTTTTCAGGGTTACTCAGCATATTTTGGGTCCTACAGTGTGATTTTTTTCATTTTCCACCTTTTTCAGGTTTTCTTGCCAATTTCGGGGTACTTCAGTGTGAGTTTTTAATATTCCACTTTTTACAGGGTTAATCGCCATATTCTGCGTCCTACAGTGTGATTTTTAAATTTTCCACGATTCTCAGGGTTTCTCGCCATATTCAGGTCCTACAGTTTGATTTTTTAATTTTAAACGTTTTTAAGTTTTTTTCGTCATGTTCTGGGTCCTACAGTTTGATATTCTCATTATCCAACTTTTTCAGATTTTCTCAGCATATTCTGGGTCCTACATTGTGAATTTTTAATTTTCCACGTTTTTCAAGGTTTCTTGCCATATATATTCTGGTCCTATAGTGTGATTTTCTCATTTTCCTCCTTTTTCAGTGTTTCTCGCCATATTCTGGGTCCTACAGTGTGAATATTTAATTTTCCATGTTTTTCATGTTTTCTCGCCATATTCTGGGTCCTTCAGTTTGTGTTTTTAATTTTCCTCGTTTTTCAGGTTTTCTCACCATATTCCCGGACCTTCAGTGTGAATTTTTAATTTTCCATGTTTTTCAGGTTTTTTCGTCATATTCTGGGTCCTAGAGTGTGATTTTCTCATTTCCACGTTTTTTAGGATTTCTCCCCATATTCGGGGTCCTTCAGTGTGAGTTTTTGATTTCCTACTTTTTCAGGGTTTCTCAATATATTCTGGTTCCTACAGAGTGTATTTTATTTTTCCAAGTTTTTCAAGGGTTTCTAGGCATATTCTGGGTCCTACAGTGCGAACATTTAATTTTCCATAATTATCAGGGTTTCTCAGCATATTTTGGGTCCTGCAGTGTGATTTTCTCATTTTTCACCTTTTTCAAGTTTTTTCGCTATTCTGGGTTCTACATGTGATTTTCTCATTTTCCACCTTTTTCAGGTTTTCTCGCTATATTCCGGGTCCTTCAGTGTGAATTTTTAATTTTCCACGTTTTTCAGGGTTTCTCGGCATATTCTGTTTCCTGCAGTGTGATTTTCTCATTTTCCAAGTTTTTCAGGTTTTTTCGTAATTCTGGGTCTTACAGTGTGATTTTCTCATTTTTCACCTTTTGCAGGGTTTCTTGCCATATTCTGGGTCCAACAGAGTGTATTTTTAATTTACCACGTTTTTCCGGTTTCTCACCATATTCTGGGTCCAACAGCGCGTATTTTCAATTTTCCACGTTTTTCAGGGTTTCTCGGCATATTCTGGGTCCTAAAGTGTGATTTTCTCATTTTCGAAGTTTTTCAAGTTTTTTCGCAATTCTGGGTCCTACAGTCATTTATTCTCATTTTCCACCTTTTTCAGGTTTTCTCGCCATATTCGGGGTCTTTCAGTGTGAATTTTTAGTTTTTTACTTTTTTCAGGTTTTCTTGCCATATTCTGGGTCATTCAGTGTGAGTTTTTAATTTTACACGTTTTTCAGGTTTTTTCGTCATATTCTGGGTACTACAGTGTGATTTTTCTCATTTTCTCGTTTTTCAGGTTTTCTTGCCATATTCCAGGTCCTTCAGGGTGAATTTTTAATTTTCCATGTTTTTCAGTATTTCTCGCCATATTCTGGGTAATACAGTGTGAATTTTTAATTTTCCACTTTTTTCATGGTTTCTCGCCATATTCTGTGTCCGACAGTGTGAATTTTTAATTTTCATGTTTTTCAGGGTTACTCAGCATATTCTAGGTCCTGCAGTGTGATTTTCTCATTTTCCACGTTTTATAAATTTTTTCGTAATTCTGGGTCCTACAGTGTGATTTTCTCATTTTCTACGTTTTTCATGTTTTTTCACAATTCTGTGTCCTACAGTGTGATTATTCTCTATTTCCGCCTTTTTCAGGTATTCTTGCCATATTCAGGGTCCTTCCGTGTAAGTTTTTAATTTTCTACTTTTTTCAGGGTTTCCTGTCATAATCTGGCTCCTTCAAAGCATATTTTTATTTTTCCTCGTTTTTCTGGGTTTCTCAGCATATTCTGGGTCCTACAGTGTATTTTTCTCATTTTTAAACATTTTCAGATTTTCTCACCATATTCGGGGTCCTACAGTGTGAATTTTTAATTTTAATCGTTTTTAAGTTTTTTTCATCATATTCTGGGTCCTACAGTTGATTTTGTCATTAACCACCTTTTTCATGTTTTCTCACCATATTCGTGGTCCTTCAGTGTGAGTTTTTAGTTTTTTAGTTTTTTCATGGTTTGTTGCCATATTCTGGGTCCTACAGCGTGTATGTTTAATTTTGCACATTTTTCAGGGTTTCTCGGCATATTCTGGGTCCTATAGTGTGATTTTCTCATTTTCCACCTTTTTCAGGTTTTCTCGACATATTCAGGGTCCTTCAGTGTGAGATTTAAATTTTTTACTTTTTTCAGTGTTTCTCGCCATATTCTGCATCCTACAGTGTGAATTTTAAATTTTTCACGTTTTTCAGGTTTTCTTGCCATGTTCTGTGTCCTACAGTATGAATTTTTAATTTTAAACCTTTTTTAAGTTTTTTTCGTCATATTCTGGGTCCTTCAGTGTGATTTTCTCATTTTCCAACTTTTTCAGGTCTTCTCGGCATATTCTGAGTCCTACAGTGTGAATTTTCGATTTTCCACGTTTTTCAAGTTTTCTTGCCATATTCTGTTCCTAGAGTGTGAATTTTTAATTTTCCACTTTTTTCAGTGTTTCTCTCCCTATCCTGGGTTCTACTTTGTGAATATTTAATTTTCCATGTTTTTCAGGTTTTCTCGCCATATTCTGGGTCCTTCAGTGTGAGTTTTTAATTTTCCTCGTTTTTCAGGTTTTCTCGCCATATTCAAGGTCATACAGTGTGATTTTCTCATTTCCACGTTTTTCTTATTTTCTTGCCATATTCCAGGTTCTTCAGTGTGAATTTTTAATTTTCCACGTTTTTCAAGGTTTCTTGCCATATTCTGGTCCTTTAGAGTGAATTTTTAATTTTCAAGATTTTACAGAGTTTCTCGAAATATTCTGTGTCCTCCAGTGTGAATATTTAATTTTCTAGGTTTTACAGGTTTTCTCGCCATATTCTGGGTCCTTCAGTGTGAGATTTTAATTTTCCTCATTTTTCAGTTTTGCTCGCTATATCCGGGTCCTTGAGTGTGAATTTTTATTTTTCCACATTTTTCAGGTTTCTTCGTCATAATCTGGTTCTACAGTGTGATTTTTTCTTTTCCATGTTTTTCAGGTTTTCTCGCCATATTTGGGGTCCTTCAGTGTGAGTTTTTTAATTTCTAGTTTTTAAGGTTTTCATGCCATATTCTGGGTACTACAGTGTGAATTTTAAATTTTCCACGTTTTTAAGTTATTTCGTCATATTCTGATTATTACAGTGTGATTTTCTCGTTTTTTTCCTTTTTCAGTGTTTCTCGCCATATTCAGGGTCCTATAGTGTGAATATTTAATTTTCAATGTTTTTCAGGTTTTCTCAGCATATTCTGGCTCCTGCAGTGTTATTTTCTCGTTTTCAACCTTTTTCAGGTTTTCTCACAATTCTGGGTCCTACATGTGATTTTCTCATTTTCTACCTTTTTCAGGTTATCTCGCCATAATCTAGGTCCTACAGTGTGAGTTTTTAATTTTCCTCGTTTTTTCAGGTTTTCTCGCCATATTCTGATTCCTTCAGTGTGAATTTTTAATTTTCCACGTTTTCCAGGTTTTTTCATCATATTCTGGGTCCTACAGTGTGATATTCTCGTTTCCAAGTTTTTCAGGATTTCTTGCCATATTCCAGGTCCTGCAGTGTGAATTTTTAATTTTCCACGTTTTTCAGTATTTCTCCCCATATTTTGGGTAATACAGTGTGAATTTTTAATTTTCCTCGTTTTTCAGGTTTTCTCGCCAAATTCCGGGTCCTTCAGTGTGAATTTTTAATTTTCCACGATTTTCAGGGATTCTCAGCATATTCTGGGTCCTGCAGTGTGATTTTCTCATTTTCCACCTTTTTCATGTTTTCTAGCCATATCCTCGTCCATCAGTGTGAGTTTATAGTTATCTACTTTTTTCAGGGTTGCTGGCCGTATTCTGGGTAATACAGTGTGAATTTTTATTGTCCAATTTTTTTCAAGGTTTCTCGCCATAATGTGGGTCTGACAGTGTGAATTTTTAATTTTCACGTTTTTCACGGTTTCTTGGCATATTTTGGGTCCTGAAGAGTGATTTTCTCATTTTCCACGTTTTTAAAGTTTTTTCGTAATTCTGGGACCTACAGTGTGATTTTCTCATTTTCCACCTTTTTCAGGTTTTCTCGCCATATTCCGGGTCCTTCAGTGTGAGTTTTTAATTTTCATGTTTTTCAGGGTTACTCAGCATATTCTAGGTCCTGCAGTGTGATTTTCTCATTTTCCACGTTTTATAAATTTTTTCGTAATTCTGGGTCCTACAGTGTGATTTTCTCATTTTCTACGTTTTTCATGTTTTTTCGCAATTCTGTGTCCTACAGTGTGATTATTCTCTATTTCCGCCTTTTTCAGGTATTCTTGCCATATTCAGGGTCCTTCCGTGTAAGTTTTTAATTTTCTACTTTTTTCAGGGTTTCCTGTCATAATCTGGCTCCTTCAAAGCATATTTTTATTTTTCCTCGTTTTTCTGGGTTTCTCAGCATATTCTGGGTCCTACAGTGTATTTTTCTCATTTTTAAACATTTTCAGATTTTCTCACCATATTCGGGGTCCTACAGTGTGAATTTTTAATTTTAATCGTTTTTAAGTTTTTTTCATCATATTCTGGGTCCTACAGTTGATTTTGTCATTAACCACCTTTTTCATGTTTTCTCACCATATTCGTGGTCCTTCAGTGTGAGTTTTTAGTTTTTTAGTTTTTTCATGGTTTGTTGCCATATTCTGGGTCCTACAGCGTGTATGTTTAATTTTGCACATTTTTCAGGGTTTCTCGGCATATTCTGGGTCCTACAGTGTGATTTTCTCATTTTCGACGTTTTTCAATTTTTTTTCGCAATTCTGGGTCCTATAGTGTGATTTTCTCATTTTCCACCTTTTTCAGGTTTTCTCGACATATTCAGGGTCCTTCAGTGTGAGATTTAAATTTTTTACTTTTTTCAGTGTTTCTCGCCATATTCTGCATCCTACAGTGTGAATTTTAAATTTTTCACGTTTTTCAGGTTTTCTTGCCATGTTCTGTGTCCTACAGTATGAATTTTTAATTTTAAACCTTTTTAAGTTTTTTTCGTCATATTCTGGGTCCTTCAGTGTGATTTTCTCATTTTCCAACTTTTTCAGGTCTTCTCGGCATATTCTGAGTCCTACAGTGTGAATTTTCGATTTTCCACGTTTTTCAAGTTTTCTTGCCATATTCTGTTCCTAGAGTGTGAATTTTTAATTTTCCACTTTTTTCAGTGTTTCTCTCCCTATCCTGGGTTCTACTTTGTGAATATTTAATTTTCCATGTTTTTCAGGTTTTCTCGCCATATTCTGGGTCCTTCAGTGTGAGTTTTTAATTTTCCTCGTTTTTCAGGTTTTCTCGCCATATTCAAGGTCATACAGTGTGATTTTCTCATTTCCACGTTTTTCTTATTTTCTTGCCATATTCCAGGTTCTTCAGTGTGAATTTTTAATTTTCCACGTTTTTCAAGGTTTCTTGCCATATTCTGGTCCTTTAGAGTGAATTTTTAATTTTCAAGATTTTACAGAGTTTCTCGAAATATTCTGTGTCCTCCAGTGTGAATATTTAATTTTCTAGGTTTTACAGGTTTTCTCGCCATATTCTGGGTCCTTCAGTGTGAGATTTTAATTTTCCTCATTTTTCAGTTTTGCTCGCTATATCCGGGTCCTTGAGTGTGAATTTTTATTTTTCCACATTTTTCAGGTTTCTTCGTCATAATCTGGTTCTACAGTGTGATTTTTTCATTTCCATGTTTTTCAGGTTTTCTCGCCATATTTGGGGTCCTTCAGTGTGAGTTTTTTAATTTCTAGTTTTTAAGGTTTTCATGCCATATTCTGGGTACTACAGTGTGAATTTTAAATTTTCCACGTTTTTAAGTTATTTCGTCATATTCTGATTATTACAGTGTGATTTTCTCGTTTTTTTCCTTTTTCAGTGTTTCTCGCCATATTCAGGGTCCTATAGTGTGAATATTTAATTTTCAATGTTTTTCAGGTTTTCTCAGCATATTCTGGCTCCTGCAGTGTTATTTTCTCGTTTTCAACCTTTTTCAGGTTTTCTCACAATTCTGGGTCCTACATGTGATTTTCTCATTTTCTACCTTTTTCAGGTTATCTCGCCATAATCTAGGTCCTACAGTGTGAGTTTTTAATTTTCCTCGTTTTTTCAGGTTTTCTCGCCATATTCTGATTCCTTCAGTGTGAATTTTTAATTTTCCACGTTTTCCAGGTTTTTTCATCATATTCTGGGTCCTACAGTGTGATATTCTCGTTTCCAAGTTTTTCAGGATTTCTTGCCATATTCCAGGTCCTGCAGTGTGAATTTTTAATTTTCCACGTTTTTCAGTATTTCTCCCCATATTTTGGGTAATACAGTGTGAATTTTTAATTTTCCTCGTTTTTCAGGTTTTCTCGCCAAATTCTGGGTCCTTCAGTGTGAATTTTTAATTTTCCACGATTTTCAGGGATTCTCAGCATATTCTGGGTCCTGCAGTGTGATTTTCTCATTTTCCACCTTTTTCATGTTTTCTAGCCATATCCTCGTCCATCAGTGTGAGTTTATAGTTATCTACTTTTTTCAGGGTTGCTGGCCGTATTCTGGGTAATACAGTGTGAATTTTTATTGTCCAATTTTTTTCAAGGTTTCTCGCCATAATGTGGGTCTGACAGTGTGAATTTTTAATTTTCACGTTTTTCACGGTTTCTTGGCATATTTTGGGTCCTGAAGAGTGATTTTCTCATTTTCCACGTTTTTAAAGTTTTTTCGTAATTCTGGGACCTACAGTGTGATTTTCTCATTTTCCACCTTTTTCAGGTTTTCTCGCCATATTCCGGGTCCTTCAGTGTGAGTTTTTAATTTTCTAATTCTTTCAGGGTTTCTTGCCATATTCTGGGTCCTACAGCGTGTATTTTAATTTTCCACGTTTTTCAGGGTTACTCGGCCTATTCTGGGTCCTACAGTGTGATTTTCTCATTTTTGACATTTTTCAAGTTTTTTGTTTCGCAATTCTGGATCCTACAGTGTGATTTTCTCATTTTCCACCATTTTCAGGTTTTCTTGCCATTTTCGGGGTACTTCAGTGTGAGTTTTTAATATTCTACTTTTTACAGGGTTAATCGCCATATTCTGTGTCCTACAGTGTGATTTTTAAATTTTCCACGTTTCTCTGGGTTTCTCGCCATATTCTGGTCCTACAGTGTGAATTTTTAATTTTAAGCGTTTTTAAGTTTTTTTTCGTCATGTTCTGTGTCCTACACTGTGAAATGCTCATTATCCAACTTTTTCAGGTTTTCTCAGCATATTCTGGGTCCTTCAGTGTGAATATTTAATTTTCCATGTTTTTCATGTTTTCTCGCCATATTCCGGGTCCTTCAGTTTGTGTTTTTAATTTTCCTCGTTTTTCAGGTTTTCTTGCCATATTCCCGGTCCTTCAGTGTGAATTTTTAATTTTCCTGGTTTTTCAGATTTTTTCGTCATATTCTTGGTCCTAGAGTGTGATTTTCTCATTTCCACGTTTTTCAGGATTTCTCCCCGTATTTGGGGTCCTTCAGTGTGAGTTTTTGATTTTCTACTTTTTCAGGGTTTCTCAATATATTCTGGTTCCTACAGCGTGTATTTTATTTTTCCACGTTTTTCAAGGGTTTCTCCGCATATTCTGGGTCCTACAGTGTGATTTTTTTTTTTATTTTCGACGGTTTTCAAGTTTTTTTCGCAATTCTGGTTCCTACAGTGTGATTTTCTCATTTTCCACCTTTTTTCAGGTT
>NW_028227330.1:767500-770000 GCF_978045245.1 Mus caroli | reverse complement strand
TGTTTTGTTTTGTCTTGTTTGGTTTTTTTTTTTTTTGGTTTGTTTGTTTGTTTGGATTTAGAGTTTTCATTTAGTGTTTTCCTTTTTTTTTATTTTTGAAAAAAAATATAAAGTTTTTATATTGGGGGATACACATAGAAATCCAGTCCTGAAAAGCTCAAAAAATAGATAGATAGATAGAACGATAGATAGATAGATAGATAGATATATAGATAGATAGACAGAGAGATAAACAAAAAATAGAAGAAAGAAAGAAAGAAAGAAAGAAAGAAAGAAAGAAAGAAAGAAAGAAAGAAAGAAAGAAAGAAAAGAGAAAAATAATTAATGGACATTTTTGACTTTTTGTTTTTTTTTTGTTGTTTGGTTTTTTTTTTTAGAATTTTAGTGTTTTTGTAAAGGGTTTTGTAGGTTTTTTTTATGAGTATCTTAGAGGTTTTTTTTTTGTTTGTTTTTTTTGAATTTTAGTGTATTTTTAATGTTTTTTATGATTTATTTGTTAGTTTTTTAGGATGTTTTAGGGTTTTGGGGTTTTTTTTTTTCAATTTTTGTTAGTGTTCTATCTTTTATTTTTAGGGATTTTTGTTTTGTTTTTATAGTTTTTGATTATTATTATTTTTTTTTATTTTTAAGCTTTTATTGTTGGATTTAAGTGTTTTAGGTTTGCCAGGCAGTGGTGGCCCATGCCTTAAATCACAGAACTTGAGAGGAAGAAGTACTGGATTTCTTAGGTCAAGGCCAGCATGGTTTACAGTGGCATTTCCAGTAGAGCTAGGGATCCACAGAGAAACCTAGTCTCCAAAATTTCAAAAAAATAAATAAATAAATAAAATAAAAACAAAGTAGGAAAGAAACAAAAGGAAGGAAGGAAGGAAGGAAGGAAGGAAGGAAGGAAGGAAGGAAGGAGGAAGGAAGGAAGGAAGGAAGGAAGGAAGGAAGGAAGGAAGGAAGGAACCAAATTTCTTTATGCATATTTTGGGCTTCCTGTATAATTTTTTTTAAAGAAATTTAGGGTTCTTTAAAGCAGTTTCAGGATTTTATGAAGATTGTTTTAGAGGTTATTTTGGTTTTCTATGTTTTAGTGTATTTTTAGTGCTTTTTAAAAAGATTTTAGAGTGTTTTTGTTTGTTTGTTTGTTTTTGGCTTTAGGGTTTTCTTTAGTATTAGTATTTTTTTGAGTTTTTGTGTGTATGTGTGTTGGAGTGTGTTAAGGTCGAAGGCAGCATGGTCTACAGAGTGAGTTCCAGGACAGCCAGAAGTACACAGAGAAACTCAGTCTCCAAAAACTTGAAAAAAAAGAAGAAAAAAAAGAAAGAAAATAATAAGAACGAAGGAAAGAAGAAAGAATGAAAGAGAGAATGGAAGACAGAAAGTAGGAAAGAAAGAAAGAAAGAAAGAAAGAAAGAAAGAAAGAAAGAAAGAAAGAAAGAAAACAGATTTAGTGAAATTTATGGCTCTGTATATTTTTGTAGAAATTTAGGGTCTTTTAAAAGGTTAATAGGGTGTTTGGAAGACTATTGTAGAATGTTATTGTTATTTTTTATTGTTGCTTATTTTTTGTCTCCTAGGTTGTCGTGTGTTTTGGTTGTTTGTTTTTTGGCTGAAGGGTTTTCGTTTAGAGTTTTCCATCAATTATTTATTTATTTATTTATTTATTTATTATTAATTGTATTTTTGAAGAAAAAATTAACTTTTTATTTTGGAGGTAAAGTGTTTTAGCTTTGCCAGTCAAGTGTGGTTCATGCCTTTATTCCCATCCCTTGGGAGCAGAGGCAGGTGGATTTGTAAGGTCTAGGCAAGCCTGGTCTATAGAGTGAGTTCCAGTATATCCAGGGCTATACAGAGAAACACAGTTTTGAAAAACAAAAGAAATCAAACCAAAAAGTAGCTTAAGGGTCATTTTGGGGTTGATATATATCTATATAATTTCATAGTTTTTTTTTTTTTTTGTAAGGGGTTTGTAGGGTTTTAGAAGAAGTTTTATATTTATTTGGTTTTAGACTTCTAGTGTAGGTTAAGTGTTTTGTTTTTGTTTGTTTGTTTGTTTGTTTTTTTTTAAGGATTATAGTGAGTTTTAGAGTTTTGGTGTTTAATTTAGGCTTAATCATATTTTATTTTTTTGCATTTTACTTTATTTTTTAGGTTTTTGTTTTGTTGGTTTTTGTTTGTTTGTTTGTTTGTTTGTTTTAATTTTAAGGATTTATATTTGGTATTTAATTGTTTTACGGTTGCTAGGAAATTGTGGACCGAGCCTTCAATCTCAGCAATTGGGAGTCAGAGGTAGTAGATTTGTGAGTTTGAGGCCAGCCTGATCTAAAGAGGGAGCTCCAGGACAGGTAGGGATACAAAGAGAAACCCAGTCATGAAAACTCAAAAAACAAATGAAATAAAATAAAATGAAATAAAATGAGAAAAGAAAGAAAGAAAGAAAAAAGAAAGAAAGAAAGAAACATAGATGATAGATAGATAGATAGATAGATAGATAGATAGATAGATAGATAGA
>NW_028227330.1:752500-762500 GCF_978045245.1 Mus caroli | reverse complement strand
TTTTTTCTTTTTTCTTTCCTTCATTGTTCGTTCCTTTGTTCCTTCCTTCCTTCCTCCCTTCCCCTTCCTCCATCCTTCTCTCTCTCGTTCTCCCTCTCTCTTTTTCTTTCTTTCTTCCTCCCCCCCCTCTCTCTCTATCTCTGTTTCTTTCAATTTTATATTTTTGATTTTTTGGAGAGTGGGTATCCCTATCTGTCCTGGAAGTCATTCTGTAGACCATACTACCCGACAACTCTAAAATCCCCTACCTGTGTATCCCTAGGGCTAGATTTTATAGGCAAGGGCCACCATTTCCTGCCAACACTAAAAATATGACCAACCAAAATTAAAACCCTGCAGTTTGAAAAAAATATTCAAGAACACACACTCACACAAACACACAAACAAAATCCCAAAGAAAACATTAAGATATTTAAAAAAAAAATCCTTGAAGCCTAAATAAAATCCCAAAACCTAAAACAAACTAAAATTCTAAAAAACCTAGAAAAACAACTAAAAATATAATAGAAGTCTGAAAACAAAAAGCTCTCCAAAACATTCTTCTAAAAACACTTCAAAGCCTTAAAAAGAAAAACAAAATCCCCCCTCAAATAAATATTCCCCCCCAAAAAATACATAAAAGGCTAAAAATGACCCTGAAACACAATTTTTTTTCTCCTTCTCTTTCATAGTTGCTTGCTTTACTTGCTTTCCTGCCAGTTTGCCTGACTGCCTACCTGCCTGCCTCCTTCCTTCCTTCCTTCCTTCCTTCCTTCCTTCCTTCCTTCCTTCCTTCCTTCCTTCCTTCCTTTCATCCTTTCTTCCTTCCTTCCTTCCTTCCTTTCCTTTCTTTCTTTCTTTCTTTCTTTCTTTCTTTCTTTCTTTCTTTCTTTCTTTCTTTCTTTCTTTCTTTCTTTCTTTCCCTCGTTCCTTACCTTCCTTCCTTCCTTTCTTTATTCCTTCCTTCTTTACTTCCTTGCTTCCTTCTTCCTATCTTCTTTCTTTTGTTTTCTTTCTCTCTCTCTGCCTGCCTGCCTTCCTTCCTTCCTTCCTTCCTTCCTTCCTTCCTTCCTTCCTTCCTTCCTTTCTTTCTTTCTTTTTTCTTTCTTTCTTTTTCTCTCTCTCTTTCTTTTTTATATTTTTTCAATTTTTGGTAACTGGGTTTCTCTGTTTATCCGTCTCTCTGGTAAATCACTCTTTAGACCAGGCTAGTCTCCAACTAAAAAAATTTCCCTACCTGTTCATCCTTGGGGCTAACATTCGTATGCAAGTGTCTGCCATTGCCTGCCAACTCTAAAATTATGCACCACCTAAATAAAAACCCTCGATTTTTAAATAAACATTCTTCTAAAAACACTTTAAAGCCTTAAAAAAAAAATCCCCAGTCCCGAGTTTCTGCTCGCCAGCAAGAACACACTCGGACAACAGGATTCTTCTGCAGTAAAGCTTTATTGCTTCATTAGGAGGAAGACCCTGAACCCTGGAACACGGCAAATGGCACTGCTTATATACACCTTGGCTTGGCGTGTCAACACCTGATTTGTTGCTTGCCCATCGCCTCATTGCTATGCCCTGCGATGGGCAGTGACTTGGCACGAATTCACTCTTGCACCGGGGCACATTACTTGTTTACCAGTTACGCACAGTAGAAGCCGGCACCATCTTATAATGGCGATTGCTCAAGGCTCTATACATCTCCCCTTTTTGTTTTATTAAAGCAAAATTTTCTTTTACTAAAGCAATGGTCGTCTAGGCCTGAGTTGTTGATCTTCATGTTTGCTGTGGCTCCTTGTTTTAGGTCATTCCTCTAATGCTAAGGCCTTACCCGTCATAGGGAAACCTTATTGCCACCAGGCCCCCATATCTTATGTTGGTCCACACACAAGGAAGATTGCCCATCTCTGGATACCACAGTACTTATGCTATTGTTAGAATTGGCCTAGGGTGAACTCTAAATCAGAGGCTAGCCAAAGCAAAATGTAATGAGGAAGAAGGATCCAAGACCACCCTTCCACGTGCAATGAGGAGACCTCAGCGATGTGCAAGGGATGATCATGATGTTCCTAAACTTATCACCACAACATTAATTATTTCAACATAGATAGCCAGATTTCCAGAGAGGCCCCTTGTTCAATGGCCACAAATACTTGAGCAATGACGACCTTGTCACAACTTTTTTGGGCTCTGAGCTTGTAAACCAACCAGAGCATGAGCACAAGCCCACAGCAGATGGAAGCACCAAATAAAACTATCCCCACCCATTCCTTGGAATAAGAAAATGCAGATGAAATGCAGGAGGAGAGGCCCTCTGTCAGTGAGAGGTCCATTTACCTCGAGTTGATCCTTAGAACTGCTACTGCCTCAAGAGTGTCATCGAATCCTTCTTACTAATTTCCGGCAAGATACAGGAAAGCTGTCTAGACAGATTAGCTGCACAAGTAAAATTTTCATATTGAACATTGGTAATGCACAGAGTGCCCATTTTTCTTTCACAACCCACCTGGGCCAACTGGTATAGGACACCTATCTATTCCTCAACCAGATCAAGGCGCTGATTCAAAATCATCAGCCCTCTCTTTAACTGGGCACTAGCAGAAGTTTGGACATTGATAGCATCAGTCAATTCGAAAGAAAGCTGATTTAATTTTGTGCCTGTTTGGACCGTACCAGCCATAGCGAATCCTGCAGCTCTAGCAGCATCTGCACTGGCTGAAATTGCTATGATCACGACAGCAGTAATGCTAAAAATCTCTTTTTTGTCGAAACAGGGATAAGGTAGAGGGTGTTTCCACCAGAACAAGTATCCAACGTGGGATCCGGGCCACTATGGTGCGGGGGTCCTTTGTTGCATCCCAACATTGAGAAATCCAACAGGAATCATTTACACAGTTTTCAAATGAATCATTAGATAAAATAAATAGAAAGGGAGGATAGACACATATTGGAGTTGATATATAGCTGGTTTGATTAATCTGTGTTTTATTTAAACTAGAGATCTCTTCAGTATGAATTACATATCTCGTTGGTTGTCCATCTACCTCAATCCTGCTATAATTGGAGACACCAGTGTAAATGGCCGTTCCTTTGGCACCTACTTTTAAGAAAACAAGGGGATTAAGATCTGTACAGCTTCCATTTATCCCAATAAAGTAGCCATTTATGGAAAGGGCTCATTCTGCGGTCCTGCAAGAAGAGGCCCATTCTCATTACAAACTCTTCTTCAGTCCCAAACAACATATTGGGGGAGAAGGTAAATATTTGTGCTCATCAATCCATCTGGCTACAGAAGACTGACATGGCGGTAACTCCCCTACATCCTCTCCACCACAATGGGGAGCAATCCTGGGTTGACAAGGATGATCCATCTCATTCCAATTGGGAGACAGGAATGTCTCTTTAGCCAGACTGACGATTGCCACCAAAACCATGTAACATGAATAATACTATTATTTCCTTTTCCTTGGGTTTGGGTTAGATTTACAGTTCCACTATCCTTAAATGATCCTAACATATGGATACTGAGCTGAATACAGTCCCCCTTTTGTGTTAATTGAAAACATAGAGAACCCTGTTTTGGAGGGAGCGATTTTCTCCTAACTGGACCTGCAAAGGGACAAATGGCAAATATGGTAAATCCAGTTTTTTTTATTGGTAGTAAAGAATTTTGGAAAAACGATAGCATCATGGTGAACTGGCATTGGTTTAGGGAAAGCTGAAAGATTGGCCCATCTCTGTTGCCCTTCATACTAGGAACCTGAGACAAGTTTAGCATTGTCAGAATCTGAAGCAGTCTTAGGGAGGTCAGCATCTTCCACACCATCCTTGATTATTATCTTGCGGGTGAGTCGTTTCGGCTGCCAAAAGGTGGTGTCTTCACTCTGTAGAAAAAGACAGACAGGATCTTATTAAAATAGGATCCGGGCCTTTCCACAGACCAGATAAGACATCTTTCCATTTCACCATTTCTTTTGGTCTGAGCTATTTCGATCAGCTGCACAGCGACCTTGCTCGTCAAGATTCAAAAAATTAAGTGTGAAGAGAGCAATGGAGACAGCTACTCTTGGCACTGAGGGCAGTCTCAATAACTCTCCCTTTTTGTTTTATTAAATAAGACTTGAGTGTATGGTGGGCACATTCCACAATGCCTTGTCCTTGAGGATTATAAGGAAGGCATGTCAGGTGAGTGACATCCATTTGATGACAAAATTGCTGAAATTTAGTAAAGGTATATGCTGGCCCATTATCAGTTTTAATGATTGTGGGCTTGCCCCAAGCACTTCAAGCTTCTAAACAGTGCTGTATAACATGAGAGGCTTTCTTACCTGTTAAAGGTGTAGCAAATATAACACCAGAGCAGATGTCAATGGAAACTTGTATATATTGATTTCTTCCAAAGGAGGAAATACGAGTGACATCCCTTTGCCAGACCTGTAATGGTCTGATGTCTCGGGGGGTTACCCCTACATGAGGAGTAGGCAGAAATTGACAACAGTTTTGACATTGGGTGACATGTCACAAGCTTCTTTCCTGGGCAAAATGAAACGGCGGCGCAAAGTTTCAGCCCTTATGTGGAAGCATTTATGAAACTCCCTTGCAGCCTTTGCCTGTGAGGACAGGGCAGCAGCCATGATTCTAGTGACTTTGTCTGCCAAGTCATTTCCATGAGACATGGGGCCAGGAAGGCCAGAATGAGCCCTGACATGAGTAATATAAACAAGATGTCTTATATGTAACAGGGCAGACTGAATTTGCTGAAAAATGTGAGCAAGCTTCCTAGAGGGTCTAATTAAACCAGCAACTTCAAGTGTATTAACTGCATTAACCACAGATAAGGAATCAGATACAATATTGAGCGGTCCCCGTAAAATTTTAAGTACCTCCAGTACCACTATACCCTCTACAACCTGGGGTGATGTCTCATTATATTGTTTGGATGTTCCTTGGCCATTTACTACATAAGCACCTCTGCCAGATTTGGATCCATCTGTATACACCAGCACACAATCCGCAAGCGGGTGTTTGGCTCTCATTACTGGAAACACTATGGCTTTGCTTAAGACAAACTGTAAGATTGGATGTTTTGGATAATGATTATCAATTTGTCCTGAATAAGAGGCAACCGAGACTGCCCAATCATTACTTGTTGCTGCCAGGGTTTGAACTTGAATAGAGGTATAAGACACAAATAGCATATGAGGTTCTTTCCCAAACTGAGTAATAGCTGCTTTTATCCCCTGAAGTGTAAGTTGAGCAGCTGCATTAGGATACCATTAAATGATTTTTGCAGGGGAAGCATTAGGGTGGACCCATATTAAGGGTCCATTTTGCCAAAAGACTGCTGATGG
Organism: Mus caroli; assembly: GCF_978045245.1. Lineage (NCBI taxonomy): Eukaryota > Metazoa > Chordata > Mammalia > Rodentia > Muridae > Mus > Mus caroli. Next base: position 757,176 of record NW_028227330.1, on the reverse strand, counting down.
TAACTGTGCGGTTTTTAATATGCAAAATTCAAATTACTTCAACTAGTCAATGTGTAGTAATTGAGCATCTGGTAAGGCCTTTTCTACAGTTTGTAAAGCTTGAAATGCTGCTGGGTTAAGTGCTCTGTGGGAGGAGATGTGGGTATCTCTCTCTAATATATCAAATAAGGGCTTTAATTCCGCTAATGGAATTTTCAAAAATGGTCTCAGCCAATTAATATCTCCCAGCAATTTTTGCAAATCATTCAAGGTATGTAGTTAATCTTTGTGAATCTCTAATTTTTGAGGAACAATTTTGTCAGGATAAATGAGTGACCCTATGAAGGTTCCCATTCAAGCAACTTGTACCTTTTCGGTGGACACCTGCAATCCCCATTGCACTAATGTTTAATATTAATATAGGGTATGTATCTTGCAATAACTGTGAATTTTTATGGCAAATCAAAATGTCATCCATGTAAAGTATCCAAAGTAATGAAGGAAAATGATCTCTAACTGACTTAAGTGCCAAATGCACATACATTTGACACATTGTGGGGCTATTCACCATCCCCTGAGGTATGACCTTCTATTGGTATCTTTGATCAGGCTCTAAATGATTAATGGATAGATGTTAAATGCAAATCATTGTCTATCTTGAAGGTATAAAGGTATAGAGAAAAAAGCAATCTTTTATATCTATAATTTCCCAATTCTTGGGTAGGGCGGAAAGCCATGGTAGCCCTCAGTTAACCGACCCAAACAGGCGCATCTGTGCATTAATTGCTCTAAGATCATGTAATAAGTGCCATTTGCCAGATTTTATCTTAATTCCAAAGTACGTGTATTACAGTGTGAGGTAGAGGGCTCTAAATGACCCAAGCATAGCTGTTCAGAGATCAGTTTTGCGGCTGCTTCTAATTTTTCAGAGGTGAGAGGCCCTTGAAGAACCCATACTGCTTCCTCTGTAAGCCATGGTATGGGCATGGAACCCTCAACGGCCCCTAGGAAAAACACAAACCTTGTCTCCCATTATTACCTTCTTGAAGGAGAGGTTCAACTCTAACCTGCTCTCCTTTCCCTAATCCTCTTCCTTCTTTATAGCCCATTTTCTTCATCATTTGAACACCTTTTAGCGAGTATTCATTAGTCAAGGTCATTCCCATTGCCTGTAAAATATCTCTCCCCCAGAGAATAACTGGGAGTGGTAAGACATAAGGAGTGAATCGTCCCATTTGACCTTCAGGTGCTTGCCAACTCAAAGAATGAGAGCTAATAGTGGCGCAGGACTGATAGCCTAACTCTTGTAAAGAATGTGATGAATGAGTAACAGGCCTGGCTTATGGCAACCAGTGGTAAGAGATGATACTTTTATCTGCTCCTGTATCTAAAATCCCTTTAAATTGTTTCCCTTCTATAACTCATTCTAAGGATGGCCTGGAGTCAAGAGGCATTATTAAGTAAGCAGAATCATTTCCAGTAGAGCCAATCCCTCTGGCAGCTCGAGGGACACCAGAGGAGGGAAAATAACCATGTAGGCTTGGCAAAATTATTAGCTGAGCTATTCTATCCTCTTGTGAAATAGAAAAGACACCCTGATGGCAGGAACAGAGAACTTGAAGTTTCCCTTCATAATCTGGATTTACAACTCCATGGTGAAAATTAAGACCTTGAAAAATAAGGGAAGGCCGGCCCAGTATTAGGCCGATACTTCCTGGAGGCAGAGGCCCTTTGTATTCAGGAGGAATGGGCTACACTCCTATTTGGGGCACCAGCATGAATGGGTGGTGGCACAGAGGTCCAATCCTGCTGAGCCTTCTGTTGCCCTGCGGACTGTGGGGTCCACCTGTTGCCTGCCAGGGTCCCATATGTTTTGGGGCCCTGAGACCTGGGGCCCTGATACCCATTTTTTGGAATGCCCTCATTCTCTACTGCTTGTGGAAGTCCTGGCTGCAGGGTCTTGCCTCGAATGACCTTGACTGAGTGACAATCTCTGGCCCAATTATATCTTTTCCCACACTTAGTACACAAACCTAGCGCTCTCCTTTGGACAAGGGTGCTGCAGTTCTTTTGCAAGTGACCTGGTTTACCAAAATTATAGCAGAGTTTGAGCTCAGCCATGTCAGGGCACTTCTGCCCTTGTAGAATGGTGGCTGCCAAACCTGCATTACTGAGTGGCCCTCCAAGCTCATGACAAACCTCTAACCAGTCCTGCAATCCTCTGCTCTTTCTGCATGTAATAGCTGCCCTGTATTCCTGCGTAGCCTGTTCATAGACCAACTGTTCAATTGAAGGCATAGCTGCCTCTGGGTCTCCAAAGTTTCTCCCTGCTGCTACTGTCATTCGAGCCACAAAGTCTGAGAATGACTCCTGGGCGCCCAGAATGATCTTTGTCAAATGTCTGCTTACCTCTCCCTTCCTAGAGAGTGCCGTCCATGCATTAATGGTGGCAGCTGAGATCTGGGAATACACTCCCCATTTTCTCTGAACTGCTAACCTCTCTCCCTGCTCTGTCTCTGATAGACTGTCCTGAACCTGCTCCAGGACCCTCTGCCCGGCCTTAACCATTTGCTGACATTCCTTGTCTTTTAAGCACGATCTTACCAACTTCCACAACGGCATGGTCCCTGCTTTCAGTTTGCTGTTCTGTTGTTCCCTAACTAGATCTCCTTTCATTTTCACCCAGGAGGCAATAGTTAAGGACCCTGAGCATGCATACCACGGTGCTATGTGATCTATCTCTTTAACAAAGCCCTCTATGGTCTTAGTGACGATCTTCAGGCCACACTTTCTCAAGACCGTCCATAAAGCGGTCACCATGGAGTGGGAGGTTGCCATACTGTCTTTTTATCTAACTGTGCCTGACTGCAACTAAGAACCAGTCAGCAATTTCACCTGTGAAAGCAAAACGCACTAAAAGAAAAAGAACAAGCCCTGTGAAAACAATCATAAAGGCCTCTAATGCCAGAGAAAGTTCAAGACCGAACATTCCTTACAGAGTTTACCTCAACCTGCAGTTCTGAATCCGCCCCGTGAACGGAGGGTCCCCTCAACGCCTGGCGATGGTATGGCTTTCCCGGGTTTCAGCACCAAGTGTCCCTAGCTTGTGCCTCACCAGCAAGAACACACTCAGTCAACCAGTTTCCTCTGCAGCAAAGCTTCATCAGGAGGAAGACCCTGAACCCCGGCAAATGGTGCTGCTTATATACACCTTGGCATGGCATGTCAACACCTGATTTGTTCCTTGCCCATAGCCTCATTGCTATGCCCTGGGATGGGCAGTGACTTGGCACAAATTCACTCCTGCACCGGCGCACATTACTTGTTTACCAGTTAGGCACAGCAGAAGTAGGCGCCAACTTGTAATGGTGATTGCTCACGGCACTTCACATCTCCCTCCAAAAAAAAATTAATCACACCCCCCAAAAAATGTACAAGAGGCTAAAAATGACCCTGAAACACAATTATATTTTTCGCTGTTTCTCTCTTTCTTTCTTGCTTGCTTTGCTTGCTTGCCTGACTGCCTGCTTGCTTGCTTGCTTCCTTCCTTCCTTCTTCCTTCCTTCCTTCCTTCCTTCCTTCCTTCCTTCCTTCTTTCTTTCTTTCTTTCTTTCTTTCTTTTTTTCATTCTAGAATTTTGGAGACTGGCTTTCTCTGTCTTTCTCTGGCCATCCTGTGTGTCACTCCATAGACCAGACTAGCCTCCAAGTTCAAATTCCCTTACCAGTTCATCCCTAGGGCTAGATTTTATAGGCAATAGCCATAATTGCCTGGCAACAATAAAACCAAGAAAAACAAAAATTAAACCCCACAAGTTTTAAATAAATATTCAAGAACACACACACACAAACAAAATCTTAATGTGCATTAAAATACAAAAAAGAAAATTAATAATAAATGAAAAATATATTCCTGAAGCGTAAATAAAACCCCCAAAACTTAAAACACAGTAAAATTGTTTAAATAACTAGAAAAAAAAAACCAAAAATACAGTAGACAACTGCCATCAACTCGAAAGCACTCTTCAAAAAATCCAGAAATCCAGATGAACTTAAAACTCTCTCCTTTCTTTTTCTCTTTCTTTCTTTCTTTCTTTCTTTCTTTCTTTCTTTCTTTCTTTCTTTCTCTCTCTCTCTCTCTCTCTCTCTCTCTTTCTTTCTTTCTTTCTTTCTTCCTTCCTTCCTGTCTGTCTGTCTGTCTGTCTTTCTGTCTTTCTGTCTGTCTTTCTTTCTTTCCTTCCCTCATTCCTTACCTTCCTTTTTACCTTCCTTTCTTCCTTCCTTCTTTCCTTCATTTTTCCATCTATCTTTCTATCTTCTTTCTTTTTATTCTTTCTTTCTTTCTTTCTTTCTTTCTTTCTTTCTTTCTGTCTGTCTGTCTGTCTGTCTGTCTGTCTGTCTGTCTGTCTTTCTTTCTTTCTTTCTTTCTTTCTCTCTCTCTTTCTTTTTCTTCCTTCCTTCCTCCATTCCTGCCTTTTCCTTCAATCTATTATTTTTCTATCTATCTATCTTTCTATCTATCTATCTATCTAAATATATATATATATTTTAAGGTTTTATATTTGGTATTTAATTGTTTTATGGCTACTGGGAAATTGTGGACCATGCCTTCAATCTCAGCACTTGGGAGGCAGAGGTAGTAGATTTTTGAGTTTGAGGCCAGCCTAATCTAAAGAGGGAGCTACAGGACAGGTAGGG
>NW_028227330.1:675000-747500 GCF_978045245.1 Mus caroli | reverse complement strand
TTTTCTTGTCTGTCTTCAAGTGAGTAATTTTTTCCTCTCTAAGGTCTTCTACCTGTTAGCCTGTGGTCTTCTGTATATCTTAAAGGTGTTAATTTATCCTTATTAAAGGTATTTGTCATCCTCTTGAGATGCAATTTTAGCTCAAACTCTTGTTCTTCATGTGTGTTTAAATGGGTAGGAAAACTGGGTTCTGATAATGTCAAATTACATTGGCCTCAGTTGGTTATGTCCTTTTATTTTTCTTTCACCATCTGGTCATTTCTTTTGTTAACTTGTCTGGGTATCTGGGACTGGATCAGTACTCTTTGGATACAAATAGTGTAGTGTGACCTGGATTCCAGAAGGCCTCTTGGGATTCAGGAAGTGCTGTATCTGGTTAGAGCATGCCTTCAATGTTTTTGTTTGGTGCAACAAAACTGAACTGGTACTGGTATAGCTACAGACAAGTAGAGCAATGAAATAGAACTGAAGACCTGGAATTTAACCAACACACCTATGATCACTTCATCTTTGACAAGGGAGTTAAAACCATCCAGTTGAAAAAAAAAATTAACAAATGCTGCTGCCACAGCTGGTGATTATCATGCAGAAGAATACGAATTGATCCATTTTATCTCACTGTACTAAGGTCAAATCTAAGTGGATTAAGGAACTCCACATAAAACCAGAGACACTGAAACTTATAGGGGTGACCTTGGGGGAAAGCCTCGAATATGGGCATGAAGGGGGAAATCCTGAATAGAACAGCAATGGCTTGTGCTGTAAGATCGAAAATCGACAAATGGGACCTCATAAAATTGTAAAGCTTCTGTAAGGCAAAAGACACAATCAATTAGACAAAAATTCCACCAACAGATTGGGAAAGGATATTTACTAAATCATATAGGGGACTCATATCCAATATATATATATAAAGAACTCAATATGGTGGACACCAGAAAATCAAATAGCCCCATTAAAATTGGGGCTCAGAGCTAAACAAAGAATTTTCAACTAAGGAATAACAAATGGCTAAGAAGCACCTGAAAAAATGCTCAGGATGCTTAATCATCAGGAAAATGCAAACCAAAACAATCTTGAGGTTCTACCTCACAGCAGTCAGAATGACTAAGATCAAAAATTCAGGTGACAGCAGATGCTAGCAAGGATTTGGAGAAAGAGGAACACTCCTCAATTGTTGGTAGAATTTGAGCTCATACAACCACTTTGGAAATCAATCTGGTGTTTCCTCAAAAAATTGGACATAGTAATAAATGAGGATCTCGCAATACCTCTCCTGGGCAAATATCCAGAAGATACTCCAACCAGTAAGGAGGACACATGCTCTACTATGTTCATTGCAGTGTTATTTACAATAGCCCGAAGCTGAAAAGAACCCAGATGCTTCCCAAGAGAGGAATGGATACAGAAAACGTAGTACATTTACACAATGAAGTATTACTCAGCTATTAAAAAGAATGAATGTATGAAGTTCCTGGGTAAATGGATGGACCTGGAGGGCATCATCCTGAGTGAGGTAAATCAATTACAAAAGAACTCACATGATATGCACTCACTGGATATTAAGTGAATATTAGCCCATAAATTTAGAATCCCCAAGATATAAGATACAATTTGCTAAACATATGAAGCTTGGGAAGAAGGAAGACCAAGGTGTGGATACTTTGCCTCTTCTTGGAATTGGGTGCAAGGCACCAATGGAAGTAGCTACAAAGTTAGAGTATGGAGCTGAGACAAAAGGATGGACCATCTAGAGAATGTCATACCCGGGAATCCATCCCATAATCAGCCTCAAAACGCTGACACCATTGCATACACTAGCAAGATTTTGCTGAAACGACCCTGATATAGCTGTCCTTTGTGAGACTATGCCAGGGCCTGGCAAACACAGAAGTGGATGCTCACAGTCAGCTATTGGATGTTTCACAGGGTCCCCAATGGAGGAACTGGAGGAAGTACCCAGTGAGCTTGGGGCATCTGCAATCCTTTAGGTGGTACAAAAGTATGAACTAAACAGTACTCACCCAGAGTTCATGTCACTAGCTGCATATGTATCAGAAGATGGCCTGGTTGAAAGAGAGGCCCATTGGGCATGCAGACCTTATATGCCTCAGTACAGGGGAACGCCAGGGCCAAGATGTAGGAGTGGGTGGGTGGGTGTATAGGTGTGGGAGGGTGTGGGGGATTTTTGGGATAGCATTGGAAATGTAAATGAAATAAATACATTATAATAATCAAAATGTCAATCTAAGAGTACATAAGGAGGGACCCATGGCTACAGCCACATATGAAGCAGAGGATGGTCTAGTTGGACACCAATGAGAGGCTCCTGGTCCTGAGAAGGCTCCATTCCCCAGGGTAGGGGAATGCCAGGACAGGGAAGTATGATTGGTTGTGTTGGTGAGTAGAGAGAGGATGGATGGGATAGGGGGTATTTGGAGGGGAAACCAGGAAAGAGGATAACATTTGAAATTTATTTAAAGAAAATATCTAATAAAGTAAACTAAACTAAACTAAAATAAAATAAGTAAAATAAAGTAAAATAAAATAAAATAAAACTGGGGAACAATAACTTAATAGAAGAAAAAAAATTAAAGAAATCAAAGCACACAGAGGAATGCAGAAGAGCACTGCTCCCAAAGACAGCCCTGTCCTTATGATTTTATAGCACATTGTTACACAAAATGGATTTGATCATGTCCTCAGATAGGGCATTTGACTATACTATGTAGGTTATCCCCATATCATCAGAAGTAACAAACGGAAGCAAGAAGAGCAGAGTCAGAAGCAGATCTTAGACTGATGCCACGGACAGGCTGGGAGGCACAGCATGCTTTTGGTCTTCAAGGTTCCAGAGTGTTGTTCTCCACCTCCCTGATACTGCAGTTCCTACAAATATATATTTTCTTATGCTGTGGGGAGTCCCAACAATAAAATTATTTTTTTTTACTACTTCATAACTGTATTTTCCTACTGTTAGGATTCGTGACATAATTATCTGACATACAGATAGTCTTAGACAACTCCTGTGAAAGTGTCACAAGGACTTGCAACCTATAGGTTGCCAACAACAGTTCCACGCATGAGTAAAACTAGCTAACCCCTTGAGTTTTAAACTTTCTGCCTTCTGGAATTGTCATAGAATAGATATGCTCTCTTTTAGTTGTCTAAGGATGTGATCATTTGTAACACTAACTGGAAACACACATACCAAAGTGGATAAGGGAGTCCAATTTTCCTGTCCTGGAATCTTGGCAGGTCTTAGAGTCAGCTCTAATCAAATGGAAGTGAAAGGATGGTGGATGATTTCCTACTCAAAGTCTTTGGAGACAACAGGGAGTCTGTTTGTTTTCATGGAGAATAGGGGAGGATTTGTACTCCATTATAAAGATCCTTACATTTCCTAATTTTATGCCTGCTGGCCTATTGGAGTGTACTTTGTACTTTTGTTTGCTACATGTTGTGTTCTGTGTTCATGATTATTAACTCTAGGGTTCTTACCATACTTTCAAAATGAAACTCTTCCGAGTTTGAAAACCTTTCATATTTGTCCTTTGTATACAATATGATTCTTTAAAAAAAATCAGTTTATAGGTCTTTTGTACCAACATCTAGCTTTTGGGAAAATACTTTTTATTGAAAATACATCTTTTCATTCAATTCAGAGATAAGTAAATATCATTTTCTAAACTGTTGTAAAGGGGCCCTAGGGACTTAAGGAGATTTGTCCACTTCCTCTCCATAAAGGTGAACAAAGCGTCATCAGCTCACCCTGTGTGCAAAAGTGCATTATTGTTAAAAATTGCCAATTTTGAAGTCTTTAGCAAACTAAAGAACCCCTTAATAATACCTTAAATTCTGGAGAAACAAAAAAGTGGTGGGTTGTGCTGGTTCACTTACAGGTAGAAAGAAGGGCTAAAAATATTACATCTTCCCCACCAGAAATTTCTGTTGGAGGGCTCCTTTAAAAAAAGTAAAAATAACAAATACTTAAGAAAATTTTAGAAACATGATCACAAAGCACAGATATGTTGAAAATATTAAAAGATTTTTCCCGAAGCCCCTGTGTCTCCCCTTCATATTTCCAGGAGGAAACCTCCACCAGAGACTTAGAAAGGCTGAATCTGACCTTTTGTTGACCCCACTAGCTCAGTTCCCTTCAGTGGACATTCACAAGGTCATTTTAGCTGTAGAAGGCACATGTGAAATGAGTGATTCCTGAAGGTATGCAGGCTCACTTTTTGCTTCAAAAGACAAGAGAACCTGAGGAAGCCACATAGAACTCAGTCTAAGCCCACACAGTCACCTACAAGTAAGTGCAAAGCAGAGATCTGGATGGTTGATAGCAGGGAGAGGGACTTCTTTCTATCCTCAGGTGGTAGATTCTTATCAGGAGAGAATCAGTGATATTTACTGCTGTACCCCAGTCTCTGAGCAGGCTCAGATTCAGCACAGGAAAGCTGTTAAGTCTGTGTGATTATTGGGCCAGACCCTTCTTATCTCCAAGACCCTTTACTGATGGCAAAGAGGAGATATTTCTGGAGCACTCTTCAAAACCTAATTACTTAATAACTTTGCCTCGGGGTAAGCTGAGGCCAGCCAGTATATGGCCGATCTGAGGAGCTCTGATGTTCCAGAGCAGAAGGTGACACAAGGGATCAGTCTGGTCTAGGAAGAAAGAACTAGTTTTTAGCGCCCCACCTCCCACTCCCAGTAGCATCAGTTCCTGAGGTGCCTGAGACAGGAGAGTCCCTGTTAGACCTGAAGTTGGGAAGAAGGCCACGAAGCTGACTGTTCCTGCATCATCATTATCTTTTCTGAGGACTGAGTGGCTACTGGATGTTTGACAACAGGGAGATGAGGTTGCTTCTGGGAATTAGGAAGGAGACAGTGTCTGGCGGGTGATGTGTGGAGTGGAGTTTAGCATGTGGGGTCGTTTATTACTCAGAGAAGGGGCCTTGCAAGCAGACAGACAGTACTGTGGCATTAAGGATAAAGCAAACTTTGACCTCAATGGAGCCTGTGACTTTACTAACTTTAGGATGCAAACTGCACGGTTTGGTAAGTTGAGGTCGCCTGGTAGCCAGATGTTCCCTCGTAGGAAATCCTTACAGGCTGACCTCTCTCTCTGGAACCCATCATAACAAGGAAAGAACAAACTATCTTAGGTAAAGTTGTACAGGGATGACCACCAGCACAAGGCTTGCCCTTGTCAGTATGGACACACAAGAGAACTAAAATGAAAGCAAATGGCTTGATTGGGAACACGGAGGGGGCATGACATGGGTGCGAGGTAGCCAAGCTGACTAACCTCATATGGATGGGCCAGTTTCTTGGTGACTGTGTTTCAGGTTGCCTCAGATCCTAGGCGGGAAGGATCTGGATTGTTCCCTCTTAACAATCTTATGATTTATATTTCTGTACAGTTCTTTTTTTTTTTTTCGTATTTTCATTGGTTATTGGTAATTTCATGTCATGAACCCCAAGCAAAGTCTCTTCCTAGTACTCCTAGGTCTGCCCCGACCCATCGCCCTACCCCCTCCAAAAAAAAAAAAAAAGATAAAAAAATACAAGTCCAGTTTGCGTTGCTTGTGCAGTTTCACACTGGAGCATGGTCAAACTCTCAGTGGCCAGACCAAAGGACTCAGTTCCATCCAATTTAATGAAAATTTTATTTGTTTATAGATGCATAAAACTCCATAGTTTATACATTTGGTGTGCATGTATAAATAGTGAAGAAAATTCACTGGTGTGCCTATTTCATATGGTAGTTCTAACAGCTTTAATTTTAATATTCTTACCTTTTACTTACTTTTTAAAGTATTTAACTTCCAAAGAGCAATTTCTATAGCTAATATGCTAGTTTGGTTTCCTTTGGTTGTCTTTTTCCCTTTCTTCCTTTCATCCTTGAGGCAGGGTTTCTCCTAGAAGTACTGGCTGTCCAGAACTTTCTCTTCAGGATAGGCTGTCATGGAACTCACAGAGAGTTAAAGACCTCTACTTCCCTAGTAGGAGGTTAAAGGCATGCATCACCACAGCCCAGAAGTAGTTAGGTTTTCATCCAGCAATATATAATGTTTTTCCCCAATTACTCACCAGTACTTATTGCTATGTTCTGACTTCTGTTAGATCTCAATTTAGCTTTAATTTGTCTCCCTCTGATAGCTAAAGATGTTGAATGTTTTTCATGTATTTATTGGTGACTTGTATGTGCTGTTTTGAGTATTATCTATTAACTCATTAACCTATCCAGTAATGAGATAATTGTCCTTAAGTTTTGAGGTTCTTATACATTTGTCCAGATTAATATTTTTACAAATGTGGTTGGCAAAGTTATTGTTTTTATTTTTTAACTTTTTCCTGTTCTGTAGACTCCCTCTTCATTCTCCTTTGACACTTGTTTCCTTTGGAGACTGGAATTTGTTAATGTCATGTAATGACATTTGTCAATTCTTGTACTATTTTTTGAGCTCTATGTGACTAATTTAAATTCCCTCAGACCTTAGACAGTAAAGAACTAAGCTTACTTCGCTTAACATGACCTCCCTCCCCATCTTGTTTACTAAAATTTTTATTCTTTATTGCTGAATAAACATAAAATAAGTTGCTATTTGGGGTCTTTTCAGAAACTCCTTGCTTGTGCTTAAAGTGGGATATTGTAATTTTATTTTCCTTTAGCAGTTTGGGTTTCAAGTGTCATCTTAAGATCATGGATCCAGCCAGGCTTGGTGGCTCATGCCTTTAATCCCAGCACTTGGGAGGCAGAGACAGGCAGATTTCTGAGTTCAAGGCCAGCTTGGTCTACAAAGTGAGTTCCAGGACAGCCAAGGCTACACAAAAACCATTTCTCGTAAAAACAAAATCAAACAAACAAACAAACAAACAAAAAGATTATGGATCCACTTTGAATAAGTTTGGACAGAGTGAAGGACACAGTTTTAGTTTTGTTCTTTGACATATAAACACCCAATTTTTTGCCAGCACCATTTATATTTCCTCTTTAGTTTGTTTACTTTCCTGTTTGGGGTTTTGGTTTTTTGGGACAGGCTATGTAGCCAAGAATGATCTTGAATCCCTTTTTCTCTTACCTCTACCTCCCAAAGTACTGGAGTTATCCACATCAACATTTCTAGTTTTATTACCATTTCTTGAAGACATTTTCTTGCTCATCAATGAATATTTTTAACAGCAATGTGAAAACAAAATGGCTGTAGCTGAGGGGGTTCACCTCTGCATCCTTTATTCTGTTCATGTATTTTCTTTTTTGTGTCAGCATGTGACTGTTACTATAGCTCTTTACTGGATTTGTTGTTGTTGTGGTTGTTGTTTTCTTTGTGGAGACAGGGTTTCTCTGTGTAGTCTTGATTGTCCTGGAAATCACTCTGTAGACCAAGCTAGCCTTGGACTCAGAAATCCATTGGCATCTAACTCCCAAGTGCCAGGATTGAAGACATGCACCACCCCTGCCTATGGTATTAGTGGAAATTTAAACTGAGTATTGTGATCCATCTATGCATTTTCCTTCTGTTTAGGATTGCTTTTGGAAAATCAGAGGTCTTTTGTATTTAAATGTGAATTTTTATTTTTTCTTTTTCTAGTTCTGTGAAGAGTGGCATTGGAATTTTTGATGAGGATTATATTAACCTTGCAGACACATTCTGGCAGAAGTGCCATTTTCACAATCTTAATCTGCTAATCTAAGATGTGGGAAATGTTCTCATTTTTTTTAATCAGGTAATTTCCAAAATTATATTTCCAATGCTATCCAAAAAGTCCCCAATACACACCCCCCCAGTCCCCCACCCACCCACCCACACCCCTTGGCCCTGGCATTCCCCTGTACTGGGGCTTATAAAGTTGGCAAGTCCAATGGGCCTCTCTTTCCAGTGATGGCCTACTAAGCCATCTTTTGATACAAATGCAGCTAGAATCAAGAGCTCTGGGGTACTGGTTAGTTCAAAATAATGATCCACCTATGGGGTTGCAGTTCCCTTTAGCTCTTTGAGTATTTTCTCTAGATCCTCCATTGGGGGCCCTGTGATCCATCCAATAGCTGACTGTGAGCATCCACTTCTGTGTTTGCTAGGCCCCGGCATTGTCTCACAAGAGACAGCTATATCTGGGTCCTTTCAGCAAACTCTTGCTAGTGTATGCAATGGTGTCAGCTTTTGGAAGCTGATTATGGGATGGATCCCTGGATATGGCAGTCTTTAGATGGTCCATCCTTTCTTCACAGCTCCAAACTTTATCTCTGTAACTCTTTCCATGGGTGTTTTGTTCCCAATTCCAAGAAGGGGCACAGTGTCCACACTTTGGTCTTCGTTCTTCTTGAGTCTCATGTGTTTAACAAATTGTATCTTATATCTTGGGTATCCTAAGTTTTTGGGTTAATAACCACTTATCAGTGAGTACATATTGTGTGAGTTCCTTTGTGAATATGTTACCTCACAGAGAATTATGCCCTCCAGATCCATCCATTTGCCTAGGAATTTCATAAATTCATTCTTTTTAATAGCTGAGTAGTACTCCATTGTGTAAATGTACCACATTTTTGGTATCCATTCCTCTGTTGAGGGGCATCAGAGTTCTTTCCAGCTTCTGGCTATTATAAATAAGGCTGCTATGAACATAGTGGAGCATGTGTCCTTCTTACCTGTTGGAGCATCTTCTGAATATATGCCCAGGAGAGGTATTGCTGGATCCTCTGGTAGTATTATGTCCAACTTTCTGAGGAACCGCCAAACTGATTTCCAGAGTGGTTGTACAAGCTTGCAATTCCACCAATAATGAAGGAGTGTTCCTCTTTCTCCACATCCTCGCCAGCATCTGCTGTCACCTGAATTTTTGATCTTAGCCATTCTGACTGGTGTGAGGTGGAATCTCAGGGTTGTTTTGATTTTTTGATTTGCATTTCCCTGATGATTAAGGATGTTGAACATTTTTTCTGGTGCTTCTCTGCCATTCGGTATTCCTCAGGTGAGAATTCTTTGTTCATTTCTGAGCCCCATTTTTTAACGGGGTTATTTGATTTTCTGGAGTACACCTTCTTGAGTTCCTTATATATATTGGATATTAGTCCCCTGTCTGATTTAGGATAGGTAAAGATCCTTTCCCAATCTGTTGGTGACCTTTTTGTCTTATTGACGGTGTCTTTTGACTTGCAGAAGCTTTGCAATTTTATGAGGTCCCATTTATCGATTCTCGATCTTACAGCGCAAGCCTTTGCTGTTCTATTCAGGAATTTTCCCCCTGTACCCATATCTTCGGGGCTTTTCCCTACTTTCTCCTCTATAAGTTTCAGTTCTCTGGTTTTATGTGGAGTTCCTTAATCCACTTAGATTTGACCTTGGTACAAGGAGATAGGAATGGATCAATTGGCATTCTTCTACATGATAACCTCCAGTTGTGCCAGCACCATTTGTTGAAAATGCTGTCTTTTTTCCACTGGATGGTTTTTGCTCCCTGGTCAAAGATCAAGTAACCATAGGTATGTGGGATGATCTCAGGTTCTTCAATTCTGTTCCATTAGTCTACTTGTCTGTCGTTATACCAGTACCATGCAGTTTTTATCACAATTGCTCTGTAGTACAGTTTTAGGTCAGGCATTGTGATTCCTCCAGAGGTTCTTTTATCCTTGAGAAGAGTTTTTGCTATCCTAGGTTTTTTTTTGTTCCAGATGAATTTGCAGATTGCCCTTTCCAATTCGTTGAAGAATTGAGTTGGAATTTTGATGGGGATTGCATTGAATCTGAAGATTGCTTTTGGCAAGATAGCCATTTTTACAATGTTGATCCTGCCAATCCATGAGCATGGGAGGTCTTTCCATCTTCTGAGATCTTCTTTAATTTCTTTCTTCAGATACTTGAAGTTCTTGTCATACAGATCTTTCACTTCCTTAGTTAGAGTCACGCCAAGGTATTTTATATTGTTTGTGACTATTGAGATGGGTATTGTTTCCCTAATTTCCTTCTCTGCTTGTTTAACCTTTGTGTACAGAAAGGCCATTGACTTGCTTGAGTTAATTTTATATCCAGCTACTTCACCGAAGCTATTTATCAGGCTTAGGAGTTCTCTGGTGGAATTTTTAGGGTCACTTATGTATACTATCATATCATCTGCAAAAAGCGATATTTTGACTTCTTCTTTTCTGATTTGTATCCCCTTGATCTCCTTTTGTTGTCTAATTGCTCTGGCTAGGACTTCAAGTACAATGTTGAATAGGTAGGGAGAGAGTGGGCAGCCTTGTCTAGTCTCTGATTTTAATGGGATTGCTTCCAGCTTCTCACCATTTACTTTGATGTTGGCTACTGGTTTGCTGTATATTGCTTTATTCATGGTTGGGTATGGGCCTTGAATTCCTGATCTTTTCAAGACTTTTATCATGAATGGGTGTTGGATTTTGTCAAATGCTTTTTCAGCATCTAACGAGATGATCATGTGGTTTTTGTCTTTGAGTTTGTTTATATACTGGTTTACCGTATATAATGGATTTCCGTATATTGAACCATCCTTGCATCCCTGGGATGAATCCTACTTGGTCAGGATGGATGATTTTTTTGATGTGTTCTTGAATTCGGTTAGCGAGAACTTTATTGAGGATTTTTGCATCAATATTCATAAGGGAAATTGGTCTGAAGTTCTCTATTTTTTGTTGGGTCTTTATGTGGTTTAGGTATCAGAGTAATTGTTCCTTCATAGAATGAGTTGGGTAGAGTACCTTCTGATTCTCTTTTGTAGAATAGTTTGTGAAGAACTGGGATTAGTTCTTCTTTGAAGGTTTGATAGAACTCTGCACAAAACCCATCTGGTCCTGGGCTTTTCTTGGATGGGAGACTATTAATGACTGCTTCTATTTCTTTATGGGATATGGGACTGTTTAGATCATTAACCTGATCTTGATTTAACTTTAGTATCTGGTATCTGTCTAGAAACTTGTCCATTTCATCCAGGTTTTCCAGTTTTGTTGAGTATATCCTTGTGTAGAATGATCTGATGGTGTTTTGGATTTCTTCAGGGTCTGTTGTTATGTCTCCCTTTTCATTTCTGATTTTGTTAATTAGAGTACTTTCCCTATGCCCTCTAGTGAGTCTGGCTAAGGGTTTATCTATCTTGCTGATTTTCTCAAAGAACCAGTAAGAATCCCTTACTTCTAGATTGGTTGATTCTTTGAATTGTTCTTCTTGTTTCCACTTGGTTGATTTCACCCCTGAGTTTGATTATTTCTTGCTGTCTACTCCTCTTGGGTGAATTTGCTTCCTTTCGTTCTAGAGCTTTTAGGTGTTTTGTCAAGCTGGTAAAGTGTGCTCTCTTGTTTCTTTTTGGAGGCACTGAGAGCTATGAGTTTTCCTCTTAGAAATGCTTTCAGTGTGTCCCCTAAGTTTGGGTATGTTGTGGCTTCATTTTCATTAAACTCCAGAAAGTCCTTAATTTCTTTCTTTAATCCTTCCTTGACCAAGGTATCATTAGGAAGAGTGTTGTTTAGTTTCCACGTGTGTGTTGGCTTTCTATTATTTATTTTGTTATTGAAGATCAGTCTTAGTCCATGGTGATCTGATAGGGTGCATGGGACAATTTCAATATTTTTGTATATATTGAGGCTTGTTTTGTGACCAATTATGTGGTCAATTTTGGAGAAGGTACCGTGAGGTGCTGAGAAGAAGGTATATCCTTTCGTTTTAGGATAAAATGTTCTGTAGATATCTGTCAGATCTATTTGTTTCATAACCTCTGTTAGTTTCACTGTGTCCCTGTTTAGTTTCTGTTTCCATGATCTGTCCATTGGTGAAAGTGGTGTGTTGAAGTCTCCCACTATTATTGTGTGAGGTGCAATGTGTGCTTTTAGCTTTACTAAAGTATCTTTAATGAATGAGGCTGCCCTTGTATTTGGAGCATAGATATTCAGAATTGATAGTTCCTCTTGGAGGATTTTACCTTTGATGAGAATGAAGTGCCCTTCCTTGTCTTTTTTGATGACTTTGGGTTGGAAGTCAATCTTATCAGATATTATAATGGCTACTCCAGCTTGTTTCTTCCTACCATTTGCTTGGAAAATTGTTTTCCAGCCTTTCATTCTGAGATAGTGTCTATCTTTTTCTCTGAGATGAGTTTCCTGTAAGCAGCAAAATGTTGGGTCCTGTTTCTGTAGCCAGCCTTTTAGTCTATGTCTTTTTATTGGGGAGTTGAGTCCATTGATATTAAGAGATATTAGGGAGAAGTAATTGTTGCTTCCTTTTATTTTTGTTGTTAGAGTTAGTGTTCTGTTTTTGTGGCTGTCTTCTTTTAGGTTTGTTGAGGGATTACCTTCTTGCTTTTTCTATGATGTGGTTTCCGTCCTTATATTGGTTTATTCTGTTATTATCCTTTGAAGTGCTGGATTCGTGGAAAGATAATGTGTGAATTTGGTTTTATCGTGGAATACTTTGGTTTCTCCATCTATGGTAATTGAGAGTTTGGCTGAGTATAGTAGCCTGGGCTGGAAATTGTGTTCTCTTAGTTTCTGTATAACATCTGTCCAGGCCCTTCTGGCTTTCATAGTCTCTGGTGAAAAATCCAGTGTAATTCTGATAGGCTTGTCTTTATATGTTACTTGACCTTTTTCCCTTACTGCTTTTAGTATTCTATCTTTATTTTTGCATTTGTTGTTCTGATTATTATATGTCGGAAGGAATTTCTTTTCTGGTCCAGTCTATTTGGAGTTCTGTAATTTTCTTGTATGTTCATGGGCATCTCTTTCTTTAGGTTTGGGAAGTTTTCTTCTATAATTTTGTTGAATATATTTGCTGGTCCTCTGAGTTGAAAATCTTCATTCTTATCTACTCCTATTATCCGTAGGTTTGGTCTTCTCATTTTGTCCTGGATTTCCTGGATATTTTGAGTTAGGATCTTTTTGGATTTTGTATTTTCTTTGATTGTCGTGCCGATGTTCTCTATGGAGTCTTCTGCACCTGAGATTCTCTCTTCCATCTCTTGTATTCTGTTGCTGATGCTCGTATCTGTGGTTCCAGATTTCTTTCCTAGTGTTTCTATCTCCAGTGTTGCCTCAATTTGGGTTTTCTTCATTTTTTCTACTTCCCTTTTTAGGTTGTATGGTTTTATTCAATTCCATCACCTGTTTGGTCTGTTTTCCTGCAATTCTTTAATGGATTTTTGTGCTTCCAATTTAATGTCTTCTACCTGTTTAGCAGTGTTCTCCTGCAATTCTCTAAGGGATTTTTGTGCTTCCTCTTTAATGTCTTCTACCTGTTTAGCAGTGTTCTCCTGCAATTCTTTAAGGGATTTTTGTTCTTCCTCTTTAATGTCTTCTACCTGTTTAGGAGTGGTCTCCTGCAATTCTTTAAGGGATTTTTGTGCTTCCTCTTTAATGTTTTCTACCCGTTTACCAGTGTTCTTTTGTATTTCTTTAAGTGTGTTATTAAAATCCTTCTTGATGTCCTCTACCATCATCGTGAGATATGCTTTTAGAACTGGGTCTAGCTTTTCTGGTGTGTTGGGGTGCCCAGGACTGGGCGAAGTGGGAGTGCTGGGTTTTGATGATGGTGAGTGGTCTTGGTTTCTGTTAGTATGATTCTTACATTTACCTTTCGCCATCTGGTAATCTCTGGGATTAGTTGTTATTGTTGTCACTGTTTAAAGATTGGAGCAGACTCTGTGTTCCACTCACCAGAAGTCTCAAAATCCTGTGGCGGGTGTCATGGGTAGCTGGTGGGTGTCAGCAGACCCTGCGCTCTAGCTACCCCAGTGCTGTTCAGACCGGAAGAGGCTTGTGGCCCTATTCAGGCCGGATTTCTGCCTCCCCAACCAAAGCAGTCTCAGGTCCCGCATGATTGGACTGGAGCAGAAGCTGTGTTCCACTCACCAGAAGTCTCAAAATCCTGTGGCAGGTGTCATGGGTAACTGGCGGGTGTCAGCCGACCTTGCGCTCCAGCTACCCAGGTGCTGGTCAGACCCGAAGAGGCTTGTGGCCCTACTCATGCCGGTTTTCTGCTTCCCTAACAAATGCAGTCTCAGGTCCCACGGGCAATTGGATTGGAGCAGAAGCTGTGTTCCCCTCACCAGAAGTCTTAAGATCCTGTGGAGGGTGTTGTGGGTTGCTGGCGAGTGTCAGCCAACCCTTTGCCCTAGCTACCCCGGTGCTGGTCTGACCGGAAGAGGCTTGTGGTCCTACTCAGGCCGGATTTCTACATCCGCAACCAAAGCAGTCTCAGGTCCCGCGCAATTGGACTGGAGCAGAAGCTGTGTACCAATCACCAGAAGTCTCAAAATCCTGTGGCAGGTGTCGTGGGTAGCTGAAGGGTGTCAGCCTACTCTGCGCTCCAGCTACCCAGGTGCTGGTCAGACGGAAGAGGCTTGTGGCCCTACACAGGCCGGCCTTCTGCTTCCCTAACTCAAATGTTCCCATATTCATGTGTTTGGTTTCTTTTTACAATGTTTTTCAGTTTTCATCACCTTGGATAGATATATTCTTAGGTACTTTATTTTTAAGACTGTATGGTTTGGTATTCACAATGCAGCCCAGGTTGGCTTCCAAGTCACAGCAGTTTTCCATGTATTAGCTTTCTGAATGCTACAATTATCACAGCACAATACGCCAAAACCAGGTCTTCCTTTACCTTTAAGAATCTGGAATGAATGAAGTTTTCCCCTCCTGATTAACTTGTCCTTTATCATAATATATTTTTATATTATAATTATATTTTTAATTATATTTTTGGTATAGAAAAAAACACTAGTTCTTATATCCTGATTATACATTCTATTATTTTGTTGAATTTATACATCTGATCTAAGAGCTTTCTAGAAGGTCTCTAGTGGTTTTTTGTGTCAGAATATGCTATTTATTATTAAATTATGTGACTTCAAATTTCTCTATTTGAATCACTTTTATTATTTTTTTCCTTGCTCTCTAGGCAAGATTCTAATCACTGTATTAAATACTATTGGAAAGAGTACATGACCTTGTTTCTTGATTTTAGAAGGTATGTTTTCAATTTTCCACAATTTATTGTAATTGGCTATAGGTTAGTTACATATAGCCTGTAAGAAAATTTTATATAGTTTATTATATTACACTTACACATAATAATTACATTATCAATCACTAAATTAGTTATATAATTACTATATTTAAACCACATGTAATCATATTATCAGTAAATTATTAAATAAAGATTATTAATATATAAATGTATAATATATAAATATATTGTAATTTATAGTATTTATTATAATTGGCTATAGGTTTGTTACATATATCCTACATGGACATATTTTATACGGTTTATTTTAATATACTCATATATTATAATTATATTATTACTATATCATATTACTATAATGTTACTATAATATATTATAGCCACAAATTATAATTGTATGATCAATTATTAAGTATACATTATTAATATATTGTGATTTATATGATTTATGATTATTGACTATAGGTTTGTTACATATAGCCTATATGGAGATTTTTATATGGTTTATCATAATATATTTCTATATTATAATTATACTATTTATATTATTAATATATTATATTCTAATAATATTATTCAACATTATAATACTATTATTAATAAATTATAATTATGTGATCAATACATCATTATTAATTATATAGTACGAATATATAATATATACATATAGTAGAATTTATATTAATTATTATTATTGGCTATCATTTTCCTACATACAGCCTACATAGAGATTTTATATGGTTTACCATAACATATTTCTATATTATAATTATATTGTTAATCATATTGTTAATATAATAATATATTCTCAATCAATTATTAATTAACCATTAGTAATATATTAATATAATATATGAGTATATATTATTATTTATATGATTTATTATAATGGGCTCTATGGTTGCTGAATATAGCTTATATGGAATTGTTTATGTGGAGATATCTTTTTTCTATCCATATTTTTTTCCAGAGTTCCTACCAAGAAGGGATGTTGAACTTCGAAAAGTCCTTTACCTCAGCTATTGAGATAATCATGTGATTTCTGTCCCTGTTATATTTGCTCTAGAAGTATGTTGATTGGAATTCATAAGTTAAAGTCAACTTGACCATGGGTAGGGTCTTTTTAATGTGTTCTAAAATTTGATTATTAAGTATTTTGTAGATTATTTTTGCCTATGTGTTTATCAGGAAAAATGGTCTAGTTTTTGTTGTATCCTCTGATTTTTGGAATCATCGTAATACCAGCTTTATAAAATGTATTTGGTAGTGCTTCTTTTTTTTTTTTCCTAGTTTTTGGAAATAGTTTGAGAATTATTGCTCTTAGTTCCTTAATGGTTTAAGATATTAGATATTGATAATGAATCCATCTGAACTTGGGCTTACACACATGCATACAAACCACACACACACACATACACTCACACACATACACACACACACACACACACATACACACATACACATAAAACCTCACACATATGAACTCACACATTTATATTATATATATAATATACAACATATATTCAATATATATCTTTATATATTTGTTAACATATTTAATATTCAAAATGTATATAATATATAATATATTATATATGCATATATATGGATGTGTGTGTGTATGCATATATTTGAACACTCTTTTTGTTCAACATAAGCACTCATAGTTGCCAATGATCATCTTGTTTTTATGTGTTATGTTCGAAACATAAGTGCTTGCATTTTCATTTGGATCTTAGGGTTTTTACATATTTTTCCCAATTTCTTTAAAACTATGCAGATAATTCAAGTACATGTTCAATGCCAGTATAATCGTATAGTATTCTGGGAGGAGTTGAGGAGCACTGTTGATGTCTACATGGGAAAAGTTATCAGGAAGCTTTACCTTTGAGTTTTATTTTACAACTAGCTGCTGTCTTTTTGTTTTTTCTTTGAGACTGAATGAAAAAAAAAAAACAAACAAACAAAAAAAGAATTACAAGTAGGCTATGACTGCTCCTAATTTGTTAAGAGAACTAACAGAGACAGATAAGTTGTTAGTATTGAGCCCTGGTAGGCCTGGGACTCACTATACATATCAAGCTACTCTCCAAGTCATGGAGACTTGCCTGCCTCTGCCCCCTGAGTGCTGAAATTATTCTGTCTTAGTACCATTTTACTGGTTACACTGTCAGTCTTTGTGGTTCCAATGTCTTATTCAAATTTTAAGGAAGACATTTATGCTCCATACAGTATTGTGTGGTCTCCCTGCCTTTGCTTGACCTCACTAACCCTGACCTAATCAGGAGACAGGGACCTAGGACCTTTCCACACTGACCCTTAAAACCCAGCTTTCTTAAGCTCTGTATACAAAAGGTGCCTCCTGAAGGTGATGTACGGTCAATTGGGGCTTCAAAAGGTAGATGTGGCTAAGGAGTATGAAACTCGTATCGAAGCCAGTGTGAGGAAGAATGCAACTCCTTTGTGTCTGTCAGCATTGGAACACAGCAGTGAGTCTTAGACTCTCATGTCAGGGACAGAGATTCCAGAGAAAGAAATCTAGCTCCTTCCAGAGTTACTCAAAGTAAGCACAAAGTGGAGAAATTTGTGTGTTGGTGGTGATCTGGTGGAGGGGGATTATCTATGAGCTGCTAGACAGACCCTCATCTGACTCTTGCAGGCTCAAATGATAGATGCTGGCTAACCCCACCCCTGAAGTGTCAGTAAGACTTGCCATAGACAACAAGCAGCCAGATTCTTTACATTACTAAACAGGTCTGTGGGGGAAAGGAGACAGCTTTCTAAGAAGGGATTCTTTTCTGATGATGTGTTAGGCCAGTACCAAGAGGCCTTTGATGTGTGGAGAGATTTGACAAAGGGAGACAGCAGATCAGTCAAGTCTAGGAGCAAGGGACAGACGCTATTCATTCTTGGTAGCCCCAGTTCATGAAGTACCTAAGTATAAGGTGAGGTGAAAGATTCTGAATAGTTTTGAAAGTTCCTGTGAATGGGGGAGGCAGGAGAAAGGATGTGCAATAGAGAGTGCCAGTTGGCATAACTGAAGCTTGGATATTCACTTGAAGGATGGAGACCAGGTGGATGGGACCTAGGATCCAGGGACATGCTGCAACCTGCCTGGGGAGGCATTGTTTGCTGTGTGTTATAATGAGAGGGCTCATAGGACTTGAAGCCAGGCAGTGTCATGGTAACAACAATGGTGTGAGTTATAATGAGTACTAGGTTTCAAATGTGTGTGGTAGGAGGTAAAAGCACTCACTTTGCAATCTTGTGTACCTAATTCCATCCTTAAAAACCTTGGTAGTGGGAAGGAATCTCAGACTCCCAAAGCCACCCTCTAGTCATCCCATGCACCACAACCCACTTGTACAGCCATATTCTCACATATTCCTCATACATACAATGTAATAATAATAATAATAATAATAATAATAATAATAATAATAATAATAATAATATTTTTATTATTAGTAGTAATAATAGTAATTTTTCTAATAATATTAATTATAATAATTATAATGATTAAACTGTTATTTTGGGGATACAAGATATGAGAAATAAGGGTTTGCATCTTGGTATGAAATGTTCATGTTGACCACATAAGAGGAGAGTACCTATTAATGTGTGATCTAATTAATCACGTAGCCTTTGACCTAGGATCACAGGGAGGAGGGTTTCTGGACACTAAAGAGCTGGGACAGAGCTTACCTCCCGATTTCTTGGCTTAGGGTCTCAGAAATATGGAGTCTTACACCTATCTTATAAATATTTAATAAGGTACTTATTTTAAAAACAACAAAATTACTAATCTGATCTCCCAGAGCTTTGAGACACTTCACCCCAATTTCTCTTTGTAAGGCTTTGCTTAATCTTACGAAGTAAACCATGACTGTACTAAGTAAGCTTGTAGATGATTTCAGCATTGTCTACATTTAAGTGTTTATATGTAAACATTTATATGTGTCTCAAATTACATCATGGATATGTATCACATGCTCATCTCTTGGGTGATACCAACCCAGAGGGCTTCATTTGGAAGCCTAGATATCTAGATCAAGGAAAGTAGAATCTTCTAAGGGTTCCATAGAGGCTTTTCTTCTTCCATGTGCCTGGATACTATAATCCTTTCAGGCTCCATGTAGATAGGCACATAGTTGTTTCTGAGTCACCAATGCACAGGCTAGGTATCTCTTCACTTTTGCAAGGAAATGTTACAGGGGAAATGGGGTTGAAGTCATTTTCATGGCCAGTCTTTTAGAGATGTCAAGAAAAGAAACTGCTTTAGGAAAGGGAAGGGAAACAGGAAGGAAGGAAAAGAGTCACTGAGGGGGAGAGGGAAAAAGGGTACAAGGGTAGAAGTTGAAATCCAGCCAGAGAAAGAAGCTCTCCAATGCCACAGTAGGCACAAGCCCTGAAAGCTGGGGAGACCAGTCTTTGAGCACTTTCAATGAATTCAGTGACTCTAAGATTTTTTTTTTTACCTCAAACCTCATCATACCAAAGGGAAAGAACAATACTACTCTCTCTCTCCTAAGTTCCTGTGGGAGATAAGCACACAGATGTGTGAGGGATGTTTAGAATAGGCCCTGTCTCCAGATATGGAGTGAACTGAGTATTGATTTCACAATAGGAACTCCTGAGATATTTTTTATGATATTCATCTCCTCATATAATGTTTTTTTTCCCTTCGAGAAAAACTATTATGAAGGTTATAGCAAAGACAAAGTGGTAGAGGTGGGCATGAGGTCATTCCACTTAGTGGGTGTGACAAGATCAAGAGAGGAAGGGTTGACTGCAAAGGTTACTAATGGACACTCAAAGCTGGAGGGCTTTCTCAGGGAAACTGTAGCTGTTCCCCTTTTGGGGACCTCCATTCATTTGGAAACACGTGGATACCATTATTGTGTGAGGAGTGGGATTAGAGCCTGCACCTCTTTTAAAGTTTTAATGTTTGTATCTTATAATTGTGTATGGATGTTTTATGTTCCTGTACGCATGACTGACTATATACATACATGCATGCCTGGTATCTGGAGAGGATAGAAGAGTTTGTTGGATTTCCTTGAACTTGATTACAAATGGTTGTGGGCACCGTGTGGGTGTTGAGAATGAAAACTGGGCCCTATGTGAGAACAGACAGTACTCTTATCCTAAGAGGCAGTGTTCTAGTCATGTGTCTCTGCAGAAGGATAGGTTTTCCCAGCTGCAGTCCATGGGACTGCTCAGAACATGGCTACCTAATAGCAGAGAACATTCTGCAGGGATACTTGTGGGTAGGAATAAAAGCTTCCAGCTTCCACTATTTCCAAGTTCAGTAGCCACACAGGCCAGTGGCTAACTTACTAGAACGCACAGTTCCAAGGTGTCTGCAAAAAGGGTTTGTGGGCATGTTTTGTATAACTTTTGACATCTCTGTGCAGAGTTGAATGTGTACACTTATGTTTTGGTGAAGAGACCATGTCTGGCATCAGGTTCTGAAAGCTGCAAGGACAGGAACCATATACACGTTAGTTATCACTCCCGTGTCTCCTTTCTCATGGAGGCCTCCTCTCTGCTGCAGGTGGCATCCCTGTTGAAGGCCCAAGGAAACACCTGAGACCTAAGGCCCCAGAACCAAGAAAGAGCCGTCCAGTGGGAAAAATGGAAGCACCCGTTAACTCTGCCCCAAAGGGATCCTCTACTCAGCCTTGGAAATATGGCAGCCTGTGAAGCCTTCGTCCAGCGCTTCAGGCAGTTCCAGTATGATGAAGCAGATGGGTCTCACGAGGCCTTAGGCAAACTCTGGGGACTTTGTTTCCAGTGGCTGAAGCCTCAGTCACACTCTGTGGAGCAGATCCTGACTCTGCTCCTGTTGGAGCAGTTCCTGTTTATTTTGCCCAATACAAACACCAAGACCCAGAAGTTCAGCCTGGAAATTAGACAAAGATTTTTCACCCTGATGAAGACCTCAAGAGAGATCACAAGAGGCCAGGATACAAGGTGAAGATTGGTTGTGGTTGTTTGTTCTCACTCCAAAAATGGAGGCAGGCAGCTGGGTCGGGATGAGCCATTCTGTCTCTGTGCCATTCCACAGCCCCTAGCCTTCCACAGAGCCCTTTAAACATTCTCTTTTGCTGGATTCAGCAATGAGGTCACAGAGTCTCCACAGTTCCTGACTCCATGCCCACTCTACAACACCCAAATGGCAATGCCTCATTTATTATCAGTAAATGAATTTCTTCAGCAGCATCAGTTACTACAATTATCACTGTAGTGACGAGATATGTATTGCTTGGATCTTTATGGAACAGTTTGAAAAGGCAATGCCAGATAGTCTAGAAAACATATAAAAGGAGGGAACGGGAACATAGTTTATTATAAACTATTATTGCTTCTGTATAAATGTGCTTGGACATTTTTTTACCTTAAGACACTTCAAATTGTCTTCCATGAAATGGTTCCATGCCTATCTCTGATTACTCACTGTGGTAGGACAGTTAGAAGTTAACATCAAATTTCCTGTGCTATATACTCTTTCTGTTTGTCATGTGTTATCCTTAAGTGGATAGATGCTTTTACCTCCCTGTAACTACAAACCAGCAGCAAAGCTATGAGCTTTGGTTAGGGTAAATAAGGACAACATATGCGATGCTCTCCCTCCTGTTAAGAATTCATAGAACATCTAAGTGACAGGAAAATATGTAGCAGTATCTGGTTCTTCCTAGGTTTTCCTGATCTGCATGATGAATATAGGGGGGGGGGAGTGTAGATGTCTGAATTTGTGAGAGCTAAGGAAGAGCTTTCCATCATGAGTGATACACATCACTGGCCCATTAAATTCCAATAGCAGTTCACATTAGCATACCCAAAAGGCCTCAGAAGGAAGGTAGTATTGCTTTGTGCTCAGAACCACTTCTCAAAGACTCTGTACAGGGAAGGCCTGGATGTACACTGGACAGTGTCTGTGGGAGAGCAGCCAGCTGAGATTCATGACTTCAGCATGGGACAGGTGCTGCTTTGCAGTTGCTTCAGCTTCAGGGCAGTTGACTGAATGGACAGGACTCTGCCAAAGGACTCTGCCTCCTGAAGGTAGCATGACTGAATGCTTTTGCTTTCTTCCTGTCTTCCTGATTTGTTAAAAATAGAAGATGTCATCTTCAAGGGTCTAGACATGTCATGACCTGTCTAGGATCCACATGCCTCCCCCGGCTCTTGAGTAATTGAAATGTGGCCATTTAGGTATAAATCTGTTGTGAGTATGGAATGTATTTGACCCCACTGTCTCCTTTATGTGTGTTGTCTGTAGTGGTTACTGGAAAGGTAAAAGCTCCTCCCATTGCTCCTGGCCAATGATGTACTTCCTGTGAGGTAAAACGATCTGCATTTCAGTGTAATGATGGGTTCTGAAATTTTCTTCAGATCAACATGTGTGACATACTCCTGGAAGAACTGATGTAGATGAGTATGTTTGTCACACAATCCAAAACACCTGTGAGTCTACCCAAACTTCAGATAATAGAACCTGTCCAGGAAATCTCTGAGATCCCAGCACAAGGGCCACTGCAAAGCAGTTACCATGGTCCTGGCCAAAGCCAGACCTTTCTTACTATTGGTAAGGCAATCTCCTTCCCCTCTTGCTCTTTACTTCTGTTTGAAAGCTCATGTTCTATGATAGAGTTGGGCCAAGTTGGCATTATCAGTTCTCTAAACATAATAACATGGTCAAATTTCCTCCCAAGTTACCTTCAAGCCTGTATTCTCCAGTCATAAATTATGCTGTGCTAGTTTTTGCTTCCCTCAGCAACTACTTTAGTTCTCCACAAACAATTGGATGTCAGCCTTGTGACAAGAGATCTGGCTGTCCTCACTCCCTTGGTAGGCAGACAGAAGGAGGCAGTGTGACAATCCATGGAAAGATATTCAATAACTACCAAGTTCTCTCAGCATCAAGTGATGGTGTTTCATTCAATGTGAAGGAGTAGAGGGTGGGAACAGAAGGCAAGGTTAGCATTGGTTAGTGGCTTTAGCTAGCATGGGCTGTGAGCAGAGAATCTGAACAGAAAAATGGAGGAGGATTTTAGGAATAGGACTTTGTTTACCCAGGATGTGGAGGTTATTTGTACATGTCACATGTTGTTGAATGTCACTGAAAATGATATTACTTTGTTTATTATGAATTTTAAATTTTTTTCTTGATTTTTGGTTCTTATTAGGGTTTAATTAATTTTTTTTAATGTTATACTGTTTTATTTGATTGTGTGTGTGTTGTGTGTGTGTTTTTAAGTATTTGCTTAAAATTTTTAGGGTTATATTTTGGGGGTCTAAGAGTTTTAGTGTTTCCAGGCAGTAGTGATCCATGCCTTCAGTCTCAGTCTTGGTAGGCAGAGGCAGGTGAATTTCTTAATTGAAGGCCAGCATAGTGTACAGAGTGATTTCCAGGACCTCCAGGGTATACACAGTGAAAACTAGTCTCCAAAATCCCATGCAAGAAAGAAAGAAAGAAAGAAAGAAAGAAAGAAAGAAAGAAAGAAAGAAAGGAAGGAAGGAAGGAAGGATGGAAGGGAGGAAGGAAGGGAGAGTGAGAGAGAGGGAGGGAGAGAGGGAGGGAGGAAGAAAGGAAGGAAGAAAGAAAGGAAGGGAGAGAGAGAGAGAGAGAGAGAGAGAGAGAAAGAAAGAGAGAGAGAGAGAGAGAGAGAGAGAGGGAGGGAGGGAGGGAGGGAGGGAGGGAGGGAGGAAGGAAGGAAGGAAGGAAGGAAGGAAGGAAGGAAGGAAGGAAGGAAGGAAGGAAGGAAGGAAGGAAAGAAGGCAGGCAGGCAAGCAGGCAGGCAGGCAGGCAGACAGGCAGATGGGCAGGCAGGCAAATAGTCAGACAGGTAGAAAGAGAGAGAGAGACAGTGAGAGAGACAGAGAGAGAGACAGAAAGAGACAGAGACAGAGAGACAAATATCCAGAGAGAGACAGAGTGAAAGAGACAGAGAGATAGAGAGAGAGGAGAGAGAGAGGAGAGAGAGAGAGAGGAGAGAAAGGAGGGAGAGGAAGGAATGAAGGAAGGAAGCAAGGAAGGGGAAAAGGAAGGCAATAAGAAAGGCAGGCAGGCAGATAGACTGACAGGTCAAAAAAGACAGAGAGAGAGAGAGAGAGAGAGAGAGAGGGAGAGAGAAGAAAGGGAGAAAGAAACAAACATGGAAAGAAAGAAAAAGAGAAAAAGAAAGAAAAACAGATAGAATGACAGAATTTATTAAATGAATGAATGAATGAATGAATGAATGAGTGAATAAATAAATAATAAATAAATAAGTAAATAAATGTTTTAGGGATATTTCGACTTCTTACATATTATTTTTAGATGTCTAGATTATTTTAAAGTTTTGGAGTGTTTTTAAAGAGTGATTTAGAGTTTTTGTTTTCTTTTGTTTTGTTTTGTTTTCAGGCTTACAGTGTATTTGTATTGTTTTTTTATTTGTTGAAATGATTTTAGCATGTTTTTGTGTTTGGGATTTAATTTAGCCTTCATTTGAATTCAGTTTTTTAACATTTTACAGTATTTCTTACGGATTGTTTTTTGGTTGTGGTTGTTGTTTTTGCTTTTTACTAAAAAAAATTAGGGTTTTATATTTGGTGTTTTATTGTTTTGGTTTGTCAGGCATTGTTGGCCCCTGCCTTTAATCCCAGCAATTGGGAGCCATTTGAAGGCTTTTTTTGGTGTTGTTGTTGTTATGTTTTTTTTTTCTTTGTTTTTTTGTTTTGTTTTATTTTGTTTTGTTTTTACATAGGATCTGCATTGTTTCCACAGAGAGATACAAGACAGCCAGAGATACACAGGAAAACCCAACATTTCAAACTCAAAAGAGAGAGAGAGAGAGAGAGAGAGAGAGAGAGAGAGAGAGAGAGAGAGAGAGAGAGAGAGAGAGAGAGGAGAGAGAGGAAGAAAGGAAGGAAGGAAGGAAGGAAGGAAGGAAGGAAGGAAGGAAGGAAGGAAGGAAGGAAGGAAGGAAGGAGGAAGGAAGGAAGGAAGGAAGGAAGAAAAAAAGGAAGGATGGATGGATGTCCCTGGCCATGTATAACCAAATAGCAGGATCCAGTCACCACACTGTGCAGAAGAGGAAAATCTAGTTTACATTGGGTAGTGGGAGAACAGAATGGCAGTGCATCATTTGATTCCATCTCTTCTTGCCAGTTTCCAAATATTGTATATACTATTGGAAGGAATACAAGATCAACATGCCCTTACAACATGGTGAGTGGTTGTATGAACTCTAAAAATCCCTCATTGTTGTATTGGTCTGTAGATATCCATAAATAGAGATAAGAAAACAGCTGTTCTGACAACAACTTCTAGGAAGATTACATGCAGGTTAGTTTTAGATTTCTATTTTATGCCCACTCTCCTACACCCAGAAAGATGTGAGGTCCCACTGTGAGGTTGCAGTTTTGCTTGCCTGGCAATCTTGGTCACAGAGAATGGCACTAAAGTATTATGGCTTTAAATTCAAGTTTGAGGTGGCCTTGGAATGACAAGATGCTCTTGGGCATCCCATAGATGGAGGCTATATAAGAAAGCCCATGTCTGCAAATCAGACTGTGGGAACTTTGCCTTCCACTCCAGGACCTTTGGGGTCTACCCAAATCACTGTGGTGGTCTCAGAGTCTTTGTCATCTGATCAGAAGTCTCTGGGAATTTCTTTATCTTCACCAGGAACTCTAGGCTCTTCACCTTCCTTAGAGGCTTTTGGACATTCCCTTTCTTTCTTTCTTTTTCTTTTTTTTTTTCTTTATTCAGCATAATTATTGTTTATTCTCTTTTTTAATATATTTTATTACATATTTCCTCAATTATATTTCCAATGCTATCCCAAAAGTCCCCCATACCCTCCCCCCTCTCCCCCATTTCCCTACCCACCCATTCCCATTTTTTTTTTTTTGGCCCCTGTACTTGGGCATATAAAGTTTGTGTGTCCAATGTTCCTCTCTTTCCAGTGATGGCCAACTAGGACATCTTTTGATACATATGCAGCTAGACTCAAGAACTTCGGGGTACTGGTTAGTTCATAATATTGTTGCACCTACAGGGTTGCAGATCTCTTTAGCTCCTTGGGTACTTTCTCTAGCTCCTCTATTGGGAGCCCCGTGCTCCATCCAATAGCTAACTGTGACCATCCACTTCTGTGTTTGCTAGGCCCCGGCATAGTCTCACAAGTGACAGCTATATCAGGGTCTTTCAGCAAAATCTTGCAAGTGTATGCAATGCTGTCATCGTCTGGAGGCTAATTATGAGATGGATCCCTGGATATGGCAGTCTCTAGATGGTCCACCCTTTTGTCTCAGATCCAAACTTTATCTCTGTAACTCCTTCCATGGGGGTTTTGCTCCCAATTCTAAGAAGGGGCAAAGTGTCTACACTTTGATCTTCATTCTTCAGTTTCATGTGTTTTACAAATTGTCTCTTGTATCTTGGGTATGCTAAGTTTCTGGGCTAATATCCACTTATCAGTGAGTCCATATCATTTGAGTTCATTTGTGATTATGTTACCTCACTCAGGATGATGCCCTCCAGGTTCAACCATTTTCCTACGAATTTCATAAATTCATTCTTTTTAATAGCTGAGTAGTACTCCATTGTGTAAATATATCACATTTTCTGTATCTATTCCTGTGTTGAGGGGCATCTGTTTTCTTTCCAGCTTCTGGCTATTTTAAATAAGGCTGCTATGAACATAATGGAGCATCTGTCCTTCTTACTGGTTTGCATGTCTTCTGGATGTATGCCCAGGAGAGGTATTGCGGGATCCTCCGGTAGTACTATGCTCAATTTTCTGAGAAACCGCCAGACAGATTTCCAGAGTGGTTGTAAAGCTTGCAATCCCACCAACAATGAAGGAGTGTTCCTCTTTCTCCACATCCTCGCCAGCATCTGCTGTCACCTGAATTTTTGATCTTAGCCATTCTGACTCGTTTGAGATGGAATCTAAGGGTTGTTTTGATTTGCGTTTCTCTGATGATTAAGGATGTTGAACATTTTTTCAGGTGTGTACTGGCTAGTTTCGTGTCAGCTTCACACAGCTGGAGTTATCACAGAGAAAGGAGCTTCAGTTGGGAAATGCCTCCATGAGATACAACTGTAAGGCATTTTCTCAATTAGTGATCAAGGGGGGAGGCCCCTTGTGGGTGGTGTCATCTCTGTGCTGGTAGTCTTGGTTCTATAAGAGAGCAGGCTGAGCAAGCCAGGGAAAGCAAGCCAGTAAAAGAACATCCCTCCATGGCCTCTGCTCAGCTCCTGCTTCCTGACCTGCTTGAGATCCAGTCCTGATTTCCTTTGGTGATGAACAGCAGCATGGAAGTGTAAGCCGAATAAACCCTTTCCTCCCCCAACTGGCTTCTAGGTCATGATGCTTGTGCAGGAATAGAAACCCTGACTAAGACAAGGTGCCTCTCTGACATTCAGTATTCCTCAGGTGAGAATTATTTGTTTAGCTCTGAGCCACACTTTTTAATGGGGTTATTTGATTTTCTGGAGTCCACTTTCTTGAGTTCTTTATATATATTGGATATTAGTCCCCTATCTGATTTACGATAGGTATAGATTCTTTCTCAATTTGTTGGTGGCCTTTTTGTCTTATTGACAGTGTCTTTTGCATTGCAGAAGCTTTGCAGTTTCATGAGGTCCCTTTTGTCAATTCTCAATTTTACAGCACAGGCCATTGCTGTTCTATTCAGGAATTTTTCCCCTGTGCCCATATCTTCGAGGCTTTTCCCCACTTTCTCCTCTATAAGTTTCACTGTCTCTGGTTTTATGTGGAGTTCCTTGATCCACTTAGATTTGACCTTAGTACAAGGAGATAAGAATGGATATATTCACATTCTTCTACATGATAACCACCAGTTGTGCCAGCACCATTTGTTGAAAATGCTGTCTTTCTTTCACTGGATGGTTTTAGCTCTCTTGTCGAAGATCAAATGACTATAGGTGTGTGGGTTCATTTCTGGGTCTTCAATTCTGTTCCATTAGTCTACTTGTATGTCACTATACCAGTACCATGCAGTTATTATCACAATTTCTCTGTAGTATAGCATTAGGTCTGGAATGGTGATCCAACCAGAGGTTCTTTTATCCTTGAGAAGAGTTTTTGCTATCCTAGGTTTTTTGTTATTCCAGATTAATTTGCAGATTGCTCTTTGTAATTCGTTGAATAATTGAGATGGCATTTTGTTGGGGATTGCATTGAATCTGTAGATTGCTTTTGGCAAGATAGCCATCTTTACAATGTTGATCCTGCCAATCCATGAGCATGAAAGATTATTCCATCTTCTGAGATCTTCTTTAATTTCTTTCTTCAGAGACTTGAAGTTCTTATCATAGAGATCTTTCACTTCCTTAGTTAGAGTCACGCCAAGGTATTTTATATTATTTGTGACTATTGAGAAGGGTGTTGTTTCCCTAATTTCTCTCTCAGCCTGTTTATCCTTTGTGTAGAGAAAGGCCATTGACTTGTTTGAGTTAATTTTATATCCAGCTACTTCACCGAAGCTGTTTATCAGGTTTAGGAGTTCTCTGGTGGAATTTTTAGGATCACTTATATATACTATCTTATCATCCGCAAAAACTCATATTTTGACTTCATCTTTTCCAATTTGTATCCCCTTGATCTCCTTTTGTTGTCTAATTACTCTGGCTAGGACTTCAAGTACAATGTTGAATAGGTAGGGAGAGAGTAGACAGCCTTGTTAAGTCCCTGATTTTAGTGGGATTGCTTCAAGCTTCTAACCATTTACTTTGATGTTGGCTTCGGGTTTGCTGTAGATTGCTTTTATCATGTTTAGGTATGGGCCTTGAATTAATGATCTTTCCCAGATTTTTTATCATAAATGGGTGTTAGATTTTGTCAAATTCTTTCTCCCCATCTAACGAGATGATCATGTGGTTTTTGTCTTTGAGTTTGTTTATATACCGGATTACATTGATGGATTTCCATATATTAAACCATCCCTGCATCCATGGAATAAAACCTCCTTGGTCAGTATGGATTGCTTTAATGTGTTCTTGGATTCGTTTAGCGAGAATTTTATTGAGTATTTTTGCATAGATATTCATAAGGGAAATTGGTCTGAAGTTCTCTATCTTTGTTCAATCTTTTTGTGGTTTAGGAATCAGAGTAATTGTGGCTTCATTGAATGAGTTGGGTAGCGTACCTTCTACTTCTATTTTGTGGAAGAGTTTGTGCAGAATTGAAATTAGATCTTTGCAGGTGTGATAGAACTCTGCACTATACCCATCTGCTCCTGTGCTTTTTTTGGCTGGGTGACTATTAATAACTGATACTATTTCTTTAGGGGATATGGGAATGTTTAGATCCTTAACTTGATCTGGTATCTGTCTAGAAATTTGTCCATTTCAGCGGGAAGTGGTGGCGCACGCCTTTAATCAGAGCACTTGGGAGGCAGAGGCAGCGGATTTCTGAGTTCGAGGCCAGCCTGGTCTACAAAGTGAGTTCCAGGACAGCCAGGACTATACAGAGAAACCCTGTCTTGAAAAACAAAAAAAAAAAAAAAAAAGAAAGAAATTTGTCCATTTTGTTAAGGTTTTCCAGGTTTTTTTAGTGTAGCCTTTTGTAGAAGGATCTGATGGTGTTTGGATTTCTTCAGGATCTGTTGATTATCTTCCTTTGCATTTCTGATTTTGTTAATTAGGATGCTGTTCCTGTGCCCTATAGTGAGTCTGGCTAAGGGTTTATCTATCTTGTTGATTTTCTCAAAGGACCAACTCTTCGTTTGGTTAATTCTTTTAATAGTTCTTCTTGTTTCCAGTTGGTTGATTTCGCCCCCGAGTTTGATTATTTCCAGCTGTCTAATCCTCTTGGGTGAATTTGTTTCCTTTTGTTCTAGAGCCTTTAGATGTTTTGTCATGCTGCTAGTGTGTGCTCTCTCTAGGTTTTTTTTTTTTTTTTTTTTTTTTTTTTTTTTTTTTTTTTTTTTTTTTTTTTGGAGGCACTCAGAGCTATGAGTTTCTCTCTTAGAAATGCTTTCTTTGTGTCCCATAGGTTTGGGTATGTTGTGGCTTCATTTTCATTAAACACTAAAAAGTCTTTAATTTCTTTCTTTATTCCTTCCTTGATCAAGGTATCATTGAGAAGAGTGTTTTTCAGTTTCCTCGTGAATGTTGGCTTTCTATTATTTATGTTGTTATTGAAGATCAGCCTTAGTCCATGGTGATCTGATAAGATGCATGGGACAATTTCAATATTTTTATATCTGTTGAGGCCTGTTTTGTGACCAATTATATGGTCGGTTTTGGAGAAGGTCCCATGAGGTGCTGAGAAGAAGGTATATCCTTTTGTTTTAGGATAAAACATTCTTTAGATATCTGTTAGTTCCATTTGTTTCATAACTTCTCTTAGTTTCACTGTGTCCCTGTGTAGTTTCTGTTTTCACGATCTGTCCATTGATGAAAGTGGTGTGTTGAAGTCTCCCACTATTATTGTGTGAGGTGCAATGTGCGCTTTGAGCTTTACTAAAGCATCTTTAATGAATGCGGCTGTCCTTGCATTTGGAGCATAGATAATCAGAATTGAGTGTTCCTCTTGGAGGAGTTTACCTTTGAAGAGTATGAAGTTTCTGTCCTTGTCTTTTTTGATAACTTTAGGTTGGAAGTCGATTTTATTCGATATTAGAATGGCTACTCCAGCTTTTTCTTCACACCATTTGCTTGGAAAATTGTTTTCCAACCTTTCATTCTGAGTTAGTGTCTGTCTTTTTCCGTGAATTGTGTTTCCTATAAGCAGCAATATGTTGGATTCTGTTGGGGCAGCCAGTATATTAGTCTATGTGTTTTTATTGGGGAATTGAGTACATTGATGTTAAGAGAAATTACATAAAATTAATTGTTGCTTCCTGTTATTTTTGTTGTTTAAAGTTAGGATTCTGTTCCTGTAGCTGTCTTCGTTTATGTTCATTGAAGGATTACTTTCTTGCTTTTGTTGGTATTAGTTTCCGTTCCTATATTGATGTTTTCCTTTTATTATACTTTGAAGGGCTGGATTCATTGAAAGATATTTTGTGAAATAGGTTTTATCATAGAATACTTTGGTTTTTCCATCTACAGTAATTGAGAGTTTTGCTGGGTATAGTATCCTGGGCTGGCATTTGTTTCCTCTTAGGGTCTGCATGACATCTGTCCAGGATCTTCTGGCTTTCATAGTCTCTGATGAGAAGAATGTTGTAATTCTAATAGGCCTGCCTTTATATGTTACTTGACCTTTTTCCCTTACTGCTTTTAATATTCTATCTTTATTTAGTGCATTTGTTATTCTGATTATTGTGTCGGGAGTAATTTCTTTTCCGGTCCAGTCTATTTGGAGTTCTGTAGGCTTCTTGTATGTTCACGGGCACGTCATTTTTTAGGTTTGGGAAGTTTTCTTTTATAATTTTGTTGAAAATATTTGCTGGCCCTTTAAGTTGAAAATCTTCATTTTCATCAACTCCTATTATCTGTAGGTTTGGTCTTCTCATTGTGTCCTGGATTTCCTGGATGTTTTGAGTTAGGATCCTTTTGCGTTTTGTATTTTCTTTTTTTTTTTTTTCTTTTAGAATTTATTTTATTTTATTTTATTTTTTTACCTGTCCTGAGTTTTGGAGCCTGTATGCACAATGTAACTTTTAACTAATCTCATATATCTTAGCCAGTCCTTGATTTACCTGGGCAAGGAAGGCAGGTCCATTACCTTGGGAAGATTTCTTTTAGGATCTTTTTGGCTATCACATTGGCCATCTCAGTCTTTTAACTGTAAGGCTACTGCCATTCGTGTACCAGCTTGAACTCTCAGACCAAGAATGATCTGATCCTTCAGATCATTTTGAGTACCAGTTTTTTCTATCAGAATGTCAGTGCAGGGATGAGTATGTGAAGTCTTGGGCAGTAGGGTAGAGATTGAGGACAGCAGGTAGAGCGAAGGTCACTCGTTCAGTTAACAAAAAGCTCTGATAATGTGTCACAGGAGCGTTGGTAGTCATCTATCAGTCAGGAGGGTTTCGGATAATGCTTTTAAGTGTGTGGGGTGCCACTACAGTTATTTGCTGTCCCAAAGTGAGCTTATCAGCATCTTTGATAAGTAGAGCTCTTGCAGCAATAGCTTGTAGGCAAGAAAACCACCTGCTGGCAACAGGGTCTAACTTCTTGGATAGGTAAGCCACTGGCCTTTTTCAAAGTCCTAAAGTCTGAGTAAGGATTCTTTTGGTGACCCCTGATCTCTCTTTTACATAAAGAGTGAAAGGCTTGGTTAGGTCGGGCAAAGGCTGGCCATCATTAGGGCCTTTTTTATTTCACTAAAGGCTTTCTGGTGATCTGGGGTCTACACAGACACTTCCCCTTCCTTGGTTAGGGGGTACAACGGGCAGGTAAGGTAGCCAACCCAGGTATCTAGAGCCTGCAGAAACCAGCAGTGCCCAAGAATTTTCTTACTTGCCTTGGTGTAGTTATAGACTTTTTTTTTTTTTTTTTTTTTTTGGCTTTATTTAGCCACTGCTTCCCATCTCGAAAGGTGTATTTTAAATAAGTAACTTTAATCTGACACAGCTGAGCCTTTTTAGCTGAGGCTCGGTCTTCTGTTGCCCAGATTTCTTGTCTAGATCTTGTCTTTTTCTTTTTCTCTTATCACTGTGGCCAAGATTCTAGTCAAATTTCTCTCTTGTTTACGATCCCTCTTGTCTTCTCTTTTTTTGCCTCTCGCCCCTCTCTCTCTCTCTCTCTCTCTCTCTCTCTCTCTCTCTCTCTCTCTCTCTCTCTCTCTCTCTCTCTCTCTCCGTTTGTAATATGCCTTTTCTGCCTCTTACTTACTGGTTTTACTCTAAATATTTTTCATTTGTTGTTTCTCTCTCATCTCGGACCTCTCTAATCTCTTTTATCTCTATTTTTACTATTATCTATTTCTCCTCAGTCTGCCGAAGCTTTGCTTTTTCTTACAGTCTAAGCTCACCTTTTTCTAGACCTCTATACGCATTTGTCAGAGCCTGGTGATTAGACTTGTAGGTGCTCTTTACCTGGGACAGAAGTTTTAAGTGGGCAGATGTCTCCCTCGCTGGTTAGCAGCTTAGGGTGAGACCACCCTAGAAGAGAAAACATGTGAGGCAGGGAAGGGAAGGCAGCTCTCACAGATGGCTGCACCAGGCAACTCGGGGATGCAGGGGAAGGTGGCAGAAGAGGTGACTCTAGTTGGCCCTAGGAAGCCAGGAGAGGCCAGTGCTGGGGGACCCCCGCAGGCCTCGCCCCTCTTTCTTTTCTTGCCTGTCCTGCAGGTGGTGAAATGTGTGGTGGTGGTGGGGCAGGCATCCCGGGGAAACCTCCATATCGGTGTTCCTGGGCCACAGTTTCCCACGTAGCACCTTGTCTCAGCCAGTGCATGCTCCTGCTGCTGAAGTTCTCAGTCCAGCCCTGTAGCTGCATGCAGCTCCAAGGGGTCTTTCGGGGTTCCTGGGTCATGCAGATCTCCGTGGAACCTCCAAATGAAAGAACCTAGTGGGGAAACCCCCACTCAATTCTTGTTCGGTGTGCATCCAAGAATCACCAACAGACGATCATCTTAATGTAAAAGCATGAGGTAATTTAATGACGGAGCTCTGGGCCGACACATATCTCCCACAGGAGACAGAGTTGTCAACCACATGGTGGAGCCACAATAGAGGAGCTCTGGATCGACACTATCTCTTGCAGAAGACAGTGGTATCGACCTGTATTTTCTTTGATTGTTGTGCCGATGTTCTCTATGGAATCTTCTTCACCTGAAATTCTCTCTTCAATCTCTTGCATTCTGTTGCTGATGCTTGCATCTATGGTTCCAGATTTCTTTCCTAGGGTTTCTATCTCCAGCGTTGTATCACTTTGGGTTTTCTTTATTGTGTCTACTTCCCTTTTTATGTCTTGCATGGCTTTATTCAATTCCATCACCTGTTTGCTCATGTTTTCCTGCAATTCTTTTAGGAATTTTTCTGTTTCCTCTTTAAGGTCTTCTACCTGTTTAGCTGTGTTCTCCTGTATTTCTTTAATGAGTTATTAAAGTTCTTCTTGATGTCCTCTACCATCACCATGAGTTATGCTTTTAAGTCTGGGTCTTGCTTTTTGGATGTTTTGGGGTGCCCAGGACTAGGTGATTGGGAGTGTTGTTTTCTGATGATGGTTAATTGAATTAATTTCTGTTAGTAGGATTCTTATGTTTGCCTTTCGCCATCTGGTAATCTCTGCAGCTAGTTGTTATAGTTGTCTGTGATATGAACTTGTTCCTCAGGTGACTCTGTTAGCCTCTATCAGCAGACTAGCTCTATCCTTAGCTTCAGTGGTCAGAGTACTTTCTGCAGGCAAGCTCTCTTCTTGCACAGAAGGTGGCCAGATTTCAGTTGTTCGAACCTGCCTCCTGGCAGAGGTTGTGTTCCACTCACCAGAGTTCTTATGATCCCGTGGAGGGTCCTGTGAGGAACTTGGGGGTGTCCAGAAACTCCACGTGAAAGGAACCCCAGTGCTAGGGTGGACTGGACGGGAATTTTGCCCCTGTTTAGGCTAGGTTATCTGCATCCCTAGTTAATGCAATCTCAGGTCCTGCGAGAATGGATTGGTGCAGACGCTGTGTTCCATGCACCAGAGATCTTAGGATCCCATGGGGGATCCTGTGTGCGTCCTTGCAGGTGTCAGCATTCTCCCCGGGCAATGCACCCCAATGCTGTAGTGGACCCGAAGGCTTAATTTATTTCTTAATTTCTTTATATTTCTTTTTTTTTCTTTCGTTCTTTCTTTTTTTTTTTTTTTCGAGTTTTTTGGAGACTGTTTTTCTCTGTGTATCCCAGGCTGTCCTGGAGCTCCCTCTGTAGACCAGACTGGCCTTGAACTCAAAAATCCCCTACCTTTTCCTCCCAATTGCTGGGTTTAAAGGCATGGGCCGCCATTGCTTGGCAACACTAAAACTATGAAACACCAAAATTAAAAACACTCAAATTTTAAATAAGTATTCAAGAACAAGAACAGCAAAATAACCTAAGAAAAGCACTAAAATGCAAAAAAAAAGAAAAGAAAAAAAAAACAATAAACAAAAAATAAAAAAAAACCCTGAAGGATAAATAAAACCTCAAAACCCTAAAACACACTAAAATCATTTAAAGAAACAGAAAAAAAAATACTAAAAATAAACTAGAAGCCTGAAAAAAAAGACAAATAAACACTCTAAAACACTCGTCTAAAAACCCTACAAACACTAAAAAAAATCCTAAAAATCTTAAAAAAACACACAAGAAGCCAAAAATATCACTACACTTATTTCTTTCTTTCTTTCTTTCTTTCTTTCTTTCTTTCTTTCTTTCTTTCTTTCTTTCTTTCTTTCTTTCTTCTTCTTCTTCTTTTTTTTTTATTTTGAGTTTTGGAGACGGGGTTTTTCTGTGTAACCCTGGCTGTCCTGGAGCGTCCTCTGTAGACCATGATAACCTTGAACTCTTAAATCTATCTACCTCTGCCTCCCAAGTGTAGGATTAAAGGCAAGGTCACCACTGCCTGCTAACACTAAAACTCTTAAACCCCAAAAATATAATTCTTAAATTAAAAAAAAGAAAAAAAAACTCAAGAAAACAAAAAATAGAAACAGTAAAATGCTAAAAATACCCTAAAGCCTAATAAGAACTGAAAATCACTAAAACACCGGACCAAGTAGCACTCTGAACCCAAAAGAAGGGGCTCCTCAGCGTCCCTCCTCATTCAGAAAGCTTGGATGATTGCATTGCTACCTCAAGCAGAAGTGCAAAGTGAGGAAGATCAGAACTGGCCAGTGCAGGCACAAGGACAGCTTCTCCACGGGCTCTGGACTGGCCCGTGCAGGCTTGACGACAGCCACTTTCCAGCTGAGGACTGACCCGTGCAGGCACAAGGACACTCACTTTCAAGGCTCAGGACTGGCCCATTCAGGCATGAGGATAGCCTCTCTCCAGGCTTGGGACTGGCCCGTGCAGGCATGAGGACAGCGGTTCTCGAAGTTTGCTTGATTCCTGAGGCCAACGGCCACTCTAGTTCTGTGTGCTTGGCCTTCAGGACACGTTCACAGTTCTAGGGAGAGAGAGCCTCTCTCAGAGGAAGCTGCTTAAGTGTTTATTTTATTTATTTATTTATTTATTTATTTATTTATTTATTTAGCCTCGAGTATCCATTTGCAAGTACATTCGCTGCCCCTTTCATGGGCAGTGGCCCATTTCATGTTTCTTGAACAATGTCCTTCACAATTAAATGGCCAGACATGTGGAGAGAGGGCAGCAAGCCTCAGCCTGGACTTTACCCTCTGACCACAGACCATCGGTTTCCCAGCCTCCACAGCCTGGGACCCCCTTCACTGTCCCCCAACCAGATGGTAACACCTTACCCCAACAGGGTCAGCACTTGACCAGCAGAGACCCGATGGACTTTGCTACTCTGGGGCTCCTTAGACCAACTGGGTAAAAGTTCAGGTGCCCAAATCTCTATGAAGACCAGAGATTCAAAAAACCTGATGCACATGTGACAGATAAGCTACTGAAACTCAAAGCTCTTGTCAAGGCTTCGGCCAAGAAGAGGACCTCGGACCCCCTTAAGGATCTAAAAAAGAACAAAAAAATGGACACTTACACTTCCTCTGAGGGTTCCTGAGAGCACGAGTCACCCACTGACCAGGGATACCAGACCATCTGTTTTACAGCCCACCACCAGAAAAAGAGTAGCCTCCTCTTCTGTGCCCATCCCTGGGAAGGTGACAAGAAGCCAGTCTATATCCACTGTGTTTGAAGAACCTATGGATTTTGACCAGTTGGGTGCCAGAGTGCCTGCAACATCTTTTAAACATGAGGCAGGAGATTCCAGACAAAAGTTCAAAGAAGATCACACAGTGCATGGGCCATCTTCTGCTGGACAACATGGACAGGTAATTTCCCTGCACATTCAAGGTTCCCCACACCCTTCCCGATTTAGCCAGGAAGATCTGGGATCTTCCACTTCTCCCCAAGATGCTCAGGAACTGTCGCTATCCACCCAACATGCTCAGGGACTGTCCCTATCAACCCAAGATGTTCTGGAACTAACCAGATATTTCCAAGAGTCTATGGGACATTCCACTTCTGCCCAAGCATCCCAAAGACTTCCCACTTGTGCTGAAAGGAAAATCATACATGCCTCCTCTTCCAGAAGGGGTTCTAAAAGGATGTCCCCTACCCTACATAACTCTCATCTTTCCAATTCTCCTCCAAAGCATGTTGGACAAGACTCCTCTGTTCAAGGGGACCTACCACAGGCCCCATCAGACAAGGAGGGATCCAAACCTCCTTCTCCCAAAGGTAACGTCAGAGATTTCTCCTTTGTCCCAAATGCACCGAGTTCCATCTCCTTTCCCCAAGAGAGTTCAACATGTTTGACAGCTGCCAAAGCAGAGCATGGAGATAAGTCCTGTCACAAAGAGAGCCAAAGATGTTCCCCTTCTCCCCCAAAGTGCTCTATGCAATCTGCTTCTCGTAAAGTTAGTTTGAGACCTGACCCTGTTGACCAAGGGGATTTCAGAACTTCCCCTTTTAACCAAGAGGGCTTTCTAAGTCCTCTACCATTAAAAAACGGGCTCAGATCATCTCTTACAGTCCAAAGGGAAAGAAATGCAAACATGATTCCCCAAGTGAGCCTCAAACCGCTCATATCTGCCCAATCAGAGACAAAAATTTCCACACTTATACCTGGAGCTCAAGGACCTTTGCCATCCTTAGAAGGGGCTCTTGAGAGTTTCACACATAGGCTAGATGTGATAGAAACTCCCGAGTCTTCCAAAGGGACTCTTGTGCCTTCTGCACAAACACAAAGTAAACTAGAACCATCAACATCTTCGCCAGGGGTTCTGAAACCTTCTCTATCTGTAAGGGGGCCACTAGGATTATCTCCCTCTATGGAAGAACATCAAAGACATGTTCTTAAATCTGCTCTCCCACAGAAAGGAAGATTAAATCATTCTCCTGCTATGAAAAGTGATCCTGAACAATCTCATTCTAGCAGAGGACTGAAAGATGCTCTCTCCAAACAATGGGTCCTCAGAAAGTCCCGATCTGATCAAGAATTATTCAAATATCCCCTACCAGCCAAAAGGGCCCTCCTGACTTGTCATCAGGTCCCAAACAGCCGAGATTCTGCCAAAATGCTTCCAGGGAGCCAAACAAGCTCCATCTTTGTACAGTGTGCTGAGACCATACAACCCTCCATGCAGCCCTTGGGGGCGCTGGTACATTATGTATCTGTAGGAGAGGCTGTAAAGAATTCCCCATATACACCAAAGATGCTAGGATTTCCAAAACCTGTACAGGATTCTCTGAGTATTACCCTATCACATAAAGGGATTGTAGGACAGGATACCTCTACAAAAGGAATTATAGGCACAGTCCCATCTTTAGAAAGGACTCGCGGTTGTGACACATCTACAAAAGATGTTCTAGGACAGATTCCATCTGTACAGTAAGTTCTGGATCCAATCCAATGTGAATAAGGTGCTATGGGATGTGATTTGCACACACAAGAGTCTGTAGCATCCTGTACAGCTAAAGAAAGGAATTCCTTGGATTCTACCTGTGCACAAGAATCCATAGGACCTCCCCAAATTTCACAGGAGACTATGAGAACTACCCTATCTCCTCAAGAGGATCAGCCATCTTCCCCAAATACACAAGATGCTATAGACTCTTATCCACATGGACAAAGGGCCGTTCGTCCTTCTCCATGCCAACACATGTCTCCAGAATATCTTCCAAATGCCCAGAAAGCTCTGGGTTCTACTTCATCTTCAAAAGACCCGTGGAACCTGTTTTGAACATCAAGTTGGCTAAGACACCTGATACTTCTAGACAGAAGTTGTTATCCCCTTTTTCAGCTGAAGAAAGTTTTCTTGGAACTTCCATGAGTACACAAGTAGGGCTAGAAATCTCCCTACCTGCCCAAGAGTCTCTTAGATCTCTCAAATATGTCCATGATGCTCTAGGAGAGGCCACATCTACAGAGGTATCTCTAGGCCCTTCCCCTCATTCTGAAGCCACAATCAAGTCTTGTACAGGTACACAAGACACATTAAGACCTTCCCCATCTGTGCAGATGGTCATAGGATCTACCATATCTGAACAGGGCACTTTAAAATTATGCAAGTCCCATTTTATCAGAAGTTCTGGAGTCTCCTTTGTCAAAGTGTTGTTGAATGTAATATGATTATTAGGATGTTTGGACTCACATACAAGTAATGCTACTCATCTTCCAGAACTGCTGTTAAGAACAGTAAGATTATACTATACATGTCATGTATTATTCCTTTTAGAATTAGACTATTCCTGACAAGTCTGAAATTCCTAGAACACAGTTTTACCTGTTTGCTCAGTACATCTATATATATATAGTGTGTGTGTGTGTGTTTGTGTGTGTGTGTGTGTGTGTGTGTGTGTGTGTGTGTGTGTGTTTGTAGCAGTGGTGGCCCATGACTTAAATCCCAGCAACTGGGAGAAACAGTTAGAAGGATTTT
The DNA here is from genome assembly GCF_978045245.1 of Mus caroli. Classification (NCBI taxonomy): domain Eukaryota; kingdom Metazoa; phylum Chordata; class Mammalia; order Rodentia; family Muridae; genus Mus; species Mus caroli. The sequence goes on along the minus strand of NW_028227330.1, from coordinate 708,028 downwards.
TGAGTTCAAGACCAGCTTGGTCTACAGAGGGAGTTCTTGATCAGCCAGAGAAACCCAGTCTCTAAAAACTCAAACAACTAAAATCAAGAAACAAGGTAATGTACTCTTTCCAATAGTATTTAGTAAAGTGAATAAAACAGCAATGGCATGTGCTGTAAGATCGAGGATTGACAAATGGTACCTCATGAAACTGAAAATCTTCTGCAAGGCAAAAGACACCGTCAATAAGAAATAAAGGTCACCAACAGATTGGTAAAGGATATTTACCTATCTTAAATCAGATAGGGGACTAATATCCAATATATATAAAGAACTCAAGAGGGTGGACTCCAGAAAATCAAAGGACCCCATTAAAAAATGGGGCTCAGAGCTAAATAAAGAATTCTCACCTGAGGAACACCGAATGGCTGAGAAACACCTATGTTGAATAGAATTGTAGGTTTTTTTTTTTTTAAGGAATTTATTATGAATCTTGCCTAGAGAGCAAGGCAAAAAATAATAATAAAAGTGATTCAAATAGAGAAATTTGAAGTCACATAATTTTAGTAATAAATAGCATAACCTGACACAAAAAACCCCTAGAGACCTTCTAGAAAGCTCTTAGATCAGATGTATAAATTCAACAAAATGATAGAATAATCAGGATATAAAAACTAGTGGACAGAATCATTGGTTGAATTGGAGAAAGACTGAAGGAGTCTGACGTCACAGGCCCCTCCCATGACATGCACTTCCTGCCCTGGGCCTGAGTGACTGAAAAGCCTTGACCCCCTGGCCCCGCCCCCTGCAGCTCACTTCTTGCCCCTGGACCTCGCCTGTCTGGCCTCTGTCAGAGGCTTCGTCAGTGACTTCAGGGCCATGGGACTCCCCCTGCACCTGCTTGTTATATTTAAATAAAAAATATCCCATGAGTTCCTGAACAGAAATGATTTTTATTTTTTTATTTTTATTTTATTTTTATGAGAGCCCATTGGGTCAAAGGGGTACATTTTATGACCTCGATCGTCACTTTATGAGTCTTCAAATACTATAGCACATTGTTTCACAAAATGGTTTTATAATTTTTGGGGTCTTTTTAGGGTTCTTGAGGTTTTGTTGAATTTTAGGGCAGTTTTTAGGGGTTGTACCTCTACCTCCCAAAGTACTGGAATTATTCACATCAACATTTCTGGTTTTTTAGACTTAAGGTTTTTTCGTTTCTTTTTAGGGTTCTACAGATTATTATTATTTTAGGTTGTTTAAAGCTTTTTAAAAAACATACCTAAACCACATGATCATCTCGTTAGATGCTGAGAAAGCATTTGACAAAATCCAACACCCATTTATGATAAAAGCTCTTTATCAGGTTTAGATTCTCTCTGGTGGAATTTTTTTTGCTTCCGTTTGTTTCTTCTTAGATTAGCAAATTAAGATTGTGAAAATGGCTCTTTTGGAAAATCAGAGGTCTTTTGTATTTAAAGAACCCATATAATGGCAGAATCTCTCTGTCCCTGTCTCTGTATCTGTCTCTGTCTCTCTGTCTAAGTCTCTGTCTCTGTCTCTCTGTCTCTCTGTCTCTCTGTCTATCTCTGTCTTTCTCTCTGTCTCTTTCTCTGTCTCTCAATCTCTCTGTCTCTCAATCTCTCTGTCTCTCTGTCTCTCTCTGCCACTCTCTGCCTCTCTCTGTCTCTGTCTGTCTCTGTGTCTGTCTCTCTCTATCTGTCTCTGTCTCTCTCTGTCTCTGTCTCTGTCTCTGTCTCTGTCTCTGTCTCTCTCTCTCTTTCTCTCAGGCTGCCTAAGAATCAATAGTTCTCTATTGCTTCAGTTCTGTGCTCCCTGCCATGATGATTGACCAAAGTTCTGACGCTGTATCCCATCGTCCAAATAAATGCTTTATTATCTAATAATAGCCTTAACCATGGTGTCACTTCACTGCAATAGAACAGTGACTAAGACAGGATCAAGCCAATAAACAGTGTTTTCTGTTATCACTTCAAGTTCCTATTTTTGGCTTCCTAGGAGATAGTCTGTAACCTGTAAGCAACTAACCCTTTTATTCCCAAGTTATTTTTGATTGTAGTATTCTTTATGGTGAGAAAGAAGCAAACTAGAACAATTACCTGTCATATAGGTAATGAGTACATCTTACCTTTAAATTAAAATGAAACGTCTATACATTATTGTGTGTGGTTATAGGATTAGTGACAGTGATACTATTTGACATTTAGCTTCTGAAAGAATCTGTCCCACTTACTGTTTCTATTGTTGTAAGGATACACCAGGTCCATAGAGGAAACTACATAGAAAAGGTTTTATTCAGTTTATACTTCCACATTGCTGTTTATCACCAAAGAAGTTGGGACAGAACCTGAAAGAACACAGGATCATGGAGCCAGGAGCTCATGCATAGGCTATGGAGTGGTGATGCTTATTGACTTGCTCCTCAAATCTTGGATTTCACCATGCACACTGGACTGGGCAGTCTCCCACCAATTAAGTAAATGCTTGGGAGTTAGATCATATGGAGGCATTTTCTCAACTGAGGCTCCTCCTTTTAAAGAATTTAGATCTTGTCAAATTGCTATGAAACCAGTGTGGCATTCTGAATGTAGTTGGCCTATGAGGAGGTGTGGACTTGATGGAGTAGGTGTGTCCTTGATGGAGGAAGCATATCATTCTGGGTCTTTAAAGCTCTGTCCAGTGTGAAAGAGACTCTCCTCCTCGCTGCATGCAAAACAAATCTTTTCTCCTGGCTGCAATTGGATCAAGATGCATAACTCTCAGATTCCACTCCACCACCATGCCTGACAAGACACAACCCTGTTTCCTGCCTTGATGATGGTGGATTGAACCTCTGAACATGTAATGAATGTTGAAAAGCCCTCATGAAATATTGTCCCTTATGAGAGGCCTTGGTCATGGTGGCATTTCAAATGAATGAAACCCTAACTAAGACAACCAGCTAGTACAGAAACTCTCCCAGATATCAAAATTAATCAACAATAGAGAGTATTTCTAGTCATGCAGCATACAAACTTATTCAAGAGAGAAAAACAGCAATGAATGAGTACATGATAAGCCTCCCTCAAAGAGACACACTTAGAGTGCAGATTTGGCCAAGGCAGACACCCATGAAGCTCAGGGGCTCCTCAGGAGAAGTGACCTACCAAGTGGGCAACCTCAAAGCATTTGAAACCCATGACAAACAGCATAGGAAAGATGTCAGCACAAATGCATTCGATACACCTTCTCTGTTTTCTGAGAAGGAGGTCACAGACAAGTAAAAGACTGGAATTTCAAGGGCATAGACAGGTTGAAGTAGCACACAGATATGTAGATAGTCATAAGTTTGGTGGAGAGCCAGGTGGAACAGACCAGTGTGGGAGATTTTGATGGTCATCTGGGTCATTCATCACAGATATCCAAAAGATCACAGGATTCATCAGAGGCAAAGAGTGCTCAGGGAAGGAACACAGGATCTATTCAACACCTGAAATTACCTAACAGCATACTCATTTTATTTTCTGAATTACTTATTTGAACTGTACATAAAAAAATCATAGTGTTTATGATGTTTTAGGGAGACTCATATATATACTCTTAGATTTGGATTCACTAGTTATTCTGGTAAAATGTACTCTAAGAAACACACACACACACACACACACACACACACACACACACACACACACCACATTCTTCTGCAATGACTGGCTGGCTATTTGTTAATAAACAAAAGAAGCCAATGTGGATATGGCACAATTTTGACTATGTAAATGAACTTTCTATTCTTCCTGAGTCTCCTGATTCATTTTGTGAGAATTCCTTCTTTGAATTTATTTATCCCTCAGTGTCCTCTACTCCTTTGTGTGTCCATTGTTCTTTTTAAAATCACTATCAATTTGATCTTTCATACCTTCATCGTGGTTTCTTTTCTGCATGTAAATAATGTATTTCTTAACATAGATATCTTTATGGGATTAGAGAGATGACTCTAAATCCAGAAGACTGGATTTGGTTTCTTGAATTCATATCCAAGGCTCACAATCACCATTAATGGCAGCTCCAGGGGACCCAACAACTCATATTTCTGTGGTCACCTGCACTCACAAGCACATGTCCTACCCTCACACATATAAGAAAAGATAAAAATATTAAAAAGAGAGACAAGTTTCACTAGACTTCATTATTCAAATGAAACTTGATACTCTCTAATTGCTGAAACTGTTTGGATCATTTTTATGGATTACTCCTTATGTTCCAAGGCCAAATTCCTTTTATGTGTCACTCTTTCACCAACTTTGTTTCTTCCTCAGACATCATACCAGAGATTCTACTGATGTTATATCCTTCTCCCCTACTTAATAAACATCCTTCTTTTGCTGCGATCCCTGCTCCACCACATCCCATCTCCAATTCCAGTCCTCCATACAGAGCAGAGATACTAAGTCCTATTAATTTTACCATGTGTGATATCAGATGTATGTACTGTTCTTCCACCATAGCCCATCTCTTCCACCAAAGTCTTATGTCATATCATGTCATATCATATCATGTCTATTCAACACCTGAAATTACCTAACAGCATACTCATTTTATTTTCTGAATTACTTATTTGAACTGTACATAAAAAAATCATGGTGTCACATCACACATTTTAAATTTTAGAGCAAAACAAATTTTATTGGCAATCATACTGGGTTTGTCAAAGACACTTAGGTAGACAACACAGGAAAACAAACATTTTTTTTCCTATTCTACAAGTTTATGGGCCTGTACTTTTGTGATTTTTTCACCTTAAGGAGTCTTTGACACCAGATTATAGACATAGATCTGGAGATCACCATGAAACTTGATAAAGTACACAGAAGGATTGGCACGAATTTGGTAAACAATCTTTCCAAGATTTTTGGAACCATCCTCTCTGGTGTATTGCACCCAGTTTCCTATTAAGAAGTCACTGTTATCATGTGATGTCACCTCAGCATGAGGAGTCTCTGGAATGATGTCAAGGTTACCTTCATCGTAGTCATCCAGGAGCTCATAAATGTAGAGGACCGGATCCTTCTTGTAGCTAATGTAAAACCAGTCCTTCATGACTGGCACCTGGGCTAGCACCATCCCATTCCAGTTTTCCTCAGAGCCATGCTTTCCCTCAAATTTGTGTTGTACTGCTCTGCCAACCAGGCTTCTGGTGAGGTGGGCATCCCTTATCTGAGGAAATACTACATTGTGAGGCAAGACCTTAAGATTTAAAATCCTCTCATCACTGAGGAGCTCCTGTCCATAGACGCTGTCAATACCGTCATACTTCAGCAAATAAAGAGAAGGGTTTGTTGGCAGTTGATCTAGAACTATGGCCTTCCAATGGCTGACAGGTTCATTACCTTCCTTCCAACTGTGAGAAATTCTGCAGCCCACAATAATTTTCAGGGCCTGGGATGAAGGCATCCTCCTCCTCTTCTTTTTGAGGGATGTCATGCTCAGCCTCTTCGGAGGTATTGTCTTCTAAATGGCCGTAGAACTGGTGTATTAGGCCACAGCAACCCTGGTCCACTGTCTTGTGACTATCATTCTTTGTTCAATCATCATACTTGGCCATTGTCTGGGTTTGAAGATCTTGCCTGTTTAAACCAGAAACAATGCTGTTGCCTCTGTCATAAATATGAGATCTTAAAGGGCAATGGGTGTGGGGTGCGAGAGAATGCTGGACCAATGCTCTTCTTTAAGAGAACTTCTGGGTAGGTGAAGAAGGCTATGCTAATCAGGTGTGTGCTTCTAAAGTCAATTTTATCAAAATAAGAAGTTCATAAGCCATTATGGTGCATGCATTTATTCCCAGCACTCAGGAGGCAGGGTCTGGCATTTTTCTGAGTTAGAGGCCAACCTGGTCTACAAAGTTAGACCCAGGGCAGCCAGTGACATACAGAGTATTCCTGTTTCAAATAGATCAAAAACAACAAAACAAAAAACAAACAAAACAAAGAACAAAATAACAAAAAACAAACAAAGAAAACAAAGGAATAAAAAGAGAATTTAATAGGAGATGGTCGTGACCTAAGTCTTTAATCCCAGATTTCAAGGGGCAGTGGGAGGCTGACCTTTGTGACATCAAGGCTAGCCTGGTCTGACAGCCATAGCTACACACAGAGAAACTCAAAATAAAATTAAACAAACAAATAAACCAACGAACAAGGGATTCCAGGAAATGAACATAGGGAAATTAACAAGTAATTCTCTAGAGCTCAGAATAACATACTCAGATAAAAATTTCTTCAGCCCTGAGCTAATTTTCCTCTGCTGAGGAAACTTTCCTTAAATGGGTAGGTCAGTGTGGAAGTTGGTATGTCTGTTGCCCTCAAGGATCAAGCAGAATAGAATTAAAAAATGAGCCAGAGTTGTCACCATACCTCTCTTGTATTTGCATGTTCTGAGCTAGTTGGCTACTTTCACAAATATCTACCTAGGGACAGAGCACACAACTGGACTTCTGTATTGTGTCTCCAGACCCAGTCCCAGGCATATTATTGAAGCCATTGCATCTCCGACTTCAACAAGATCTCAACAAGTCCATGCCATATCAGCCATTTAGAAGTAATATCTTCTAAAATGCACATGGACAAAGGGGAGTTTTGGCATATTAGTGGAATTGTGAAGGAGATATTGTTAGCAAGGTTAATAAACTCAGGAGATCAAATAACCTAAACCATCCATCCTCCTAGATCCCAAACATGGGAGAAATTAGAATGTACAGCTACTCACTGTAGGAGGGAAAACATATAGCCTTAAGGAGCCATGAGAGTCCAAGATACTCCATAAATATACATACCCCAAACAAATGTCCTAGTTTTCAAGATTCTGTCTTCTGAACCAGGCCAGGCACCAAAAGCCTCTGGAAAAACTTTATGGGTCAGGAGCTGACCTGGCTTTCACACACCACTGTGAAGATACTGAACCCAGCTTCAAGGAATTCTAGTGTCTCCAAGTGGAATAGATGTGCAAACTCTGACCAGTGCTCTGTGACATCACCCTATCTCAGCTTACATCATAGAACCCCTATCAGGCTGGTTCCTTCTGGAGTTACACTCAGAAACATTGAGCATCTAGAATTTACATTTTCATATGGCCTCCTAGAAATCCAAAATAAATCCCTACAAAAATGGCCTGATTACCTGATTCACATTCTGCCCAAGTAGATTCACTCTTGTATCATTTTTATTGTGTATTTGTTTGTTTGTTTGTTTATTCTGGTTTTTGGGGGGGTTGTTTTTATTTTCCTTCTGTGAAAGTCTTCAGTGTCTGACACACCAGCATTCTTGGTGGTTATTTTCCCTGTTACAATCTTCCCCTTGGTTATCTTTAAGCTGTTCTTGGAATCAGAAATGTTGCCAGACTCTTGAGGCAACACACTGGATAGCACACTATTCATTTTATCAAAACCCACAGTTAGAGGAAGACAATTTTTTATTCAAAGAAAGCTGGAGTTTGACAGGATTGAATACCTTGTATTGAAGCCAATGGCAATCATGAATTATGGATTCTTTGCAAAGTGCAAGGAAATCATAGTCCTTGGTCCTGCTTACAAATTTGAGATAAACTTAAAACAACCCGGTATCTAACAGTCACATTTTAAAGCTCTTTAAAATTTACCAACATTTCTGGTTACAAGGAATTTCATAGATTGAATGCAGTAAAACAGGATGAAATAGATAATGTAATTTTACTTTTGAAATATGGGTTGACAGAATACTGGACACAGGTAAGTATGGAATTTACTTACAAATTAGAGGGCACTTTAATTGTTCATGCCACATAGATCTTCAGTTCTTCAAAAAAAATCTTTTTCAGACTCCTCCACTGTCCCCACCACACTGTACATCCTCTTCATAGTGGATGACACTAACTAATTAGTTAGACTCTTCCAGCTCAGCCATCAACAAAAGATCATTCCTTACAGATGTGGCCATATGTCAGTGTGATGAGGGCAGTCTTCATCTGAGGTACTATCTTCCCAGTTTGATTTTCGTTCCAATAATAATCTAAGAAGAACCACTAAACATCCATATTATCAATGTTGATTGTTATACTGTGTGAAATAGACAAGCTATGGAGGAAGTATAGATGTCAACCACACGGTGAATTTCTTAAAATGAGAGAGAGAGAGTGAGAGAGAGAGAGAGACAGAGAGACAGAGAGACAGAGAGACAGAGAGACAGAGAGACAGAGACAGAGAGAGTGTGAGACAGAGATAGAGACAGACAGACAGAGACAGAGAGACAGAGAGACAGAGAGACTGAGAGAGAGACAGAGGTATTTCTCATCTAAGTTTACTAGTGAAGGGTTTTGATTTCAGAAAGAATAGATGGTAATGAGAATTATGTTAGGTGAGACAAGCCAAACTCAAAATGACAATTGTCAAATTATAATTTTAATAAGGCACATTAAATAAAAGGAGATATTTTGAAACAGTATGGGCAGCAGCAGGGGGGCTGAGCAGATAGAAATGGAGAATAGTGTGGAGGATGAAGATGGTTAAAGAACAGTATAAACCTGTGAAAAGAGTCACAACAAAGTCCAGTGACTTGTACACTTAAAGCACATTGGTATTAAGTAGAAGATTCTAAATGATGGTTTGATTAAATTGGGAATTTTAGCTTCAAGATACTATAAAATTTATTTTTATGTTTCTAATCTCATGTGGATATTGCATTTTGGGCTAGATATGGTTGACAGGATATGGCAAGGTGTTTACATCTTTGTATAACATTATTCACCCTAAACACACGTCACTCAGTGGGCTGCCATGCTTTCATAGGGAAGGAAGTAGTTAGAGATTTTAAGTGTACATGAGGTAGAAAGAAAAATGCCCCCACATGACTATATATTTTCAAATATTCACCTTCATATGTTGTTTGAATGTGTTTCCCCAAATGTAATTTTCTGTAGACTAATCCTCAGTTTTAATATATTAGGAAAAATTGGACTGGGTCAGGAGGGATAGGACCTACAAATAAAAATCAACGAATAATGCTGTCATAGGAAAGGTTTAATTATGACAGGGAGTTTGGTTCCCTCTTTTGTCTTTCTAGCCCATTGGATCCCTTCTGTGATTTCAACATCTCACTAGAATTTCTTTATCTACTGATAATGTCTTCTTCTTGAATTTCCTGACTCCTGAAAAGAAGTCATGCAAAATAGGCTTTATTGTATACTAGAAATCAGTGTCATTCTTTTTGTCAATACAACATGTATGATTATGTCTCAGAATCATGATCAACTGAACCATAGGGGAAAATAATTATGCTATTTGTGCTGACTAAAGACAAGATGAGTTCAGTGTTATCATGCGTTCTCTTCATGAAAGAAATCTGCATACTGGGTAAGAATAGATCAGAGAGGTACAGCCCAGGAGGGACTCAGCCATCTGCTGTTGACCTTGGAGATATAAAGGGACACTACATAAGGGATCCCTAGGAAGAGTGCCAGCCACTGCTTTTAGCTAGTGGAACCATTTTTAGAATCACCATTTTCTAGATTTTAAGAGATAACTGGATTACTTTAATTTACTAAGTAAGGCCATTTGATACATCAGTGATCATCAACAAGCTGTACAGGTGTGGAAAGAAGTTTGGGGACTCAGAAGAAGCCTTTTCTTGAAAAACCCTCTGCGTTCAAGGGTGGGAGACATCTGCCCAGCAACACTAGATAAACAATATACATTGGTAATGGTACCCCCATCGTGTCCAGACTAATGGTTTTCAAACCATGGGTTGAGACTCCTCTCAGTGCTCAAACAACCCTGATACAAGTGTTCCATATCATATATCTTGTTTATAAGATATATACATTACAATCAATGACTATAACAAAATTATAGTTTGAATTTGCAATGACATAACATTACGATTTGGGAGCTGTGTTTTAAAGGGCCACAATATTGGGAAAATTGAGTACCACTAGTCCTGACTCTTCAAAAGCATGTGATTCAGGATCATCTGGAGGAATAATCCCCTTTACTCAATCTGATAATCCCGGAATACCTCACCCAAAATTGTGAAAGTTAAACAGCTGCCTTACAATAGTCTATAAGCAGGGAATGCTCTCATCTTAGATTTCTTGTAATTTATTTTATTTTATTTTTAGAATTTTAGAGTTTTTTTTTTTAATTTTTTATTTTTTTTATTTTATTTATTTTTTTTTTTTAGAACTTTAGCATTCTCTTTAGGGTTTCAGGTTTTTATTTAGGGCTTTAAAGTTTTGTTGGTATGTTTTACATCGTTTAAGGGTTTTTTTTGGATTTCAGTGTTTTGATGGGTTTTTAGCTTTTTCTTTTTAAAGGATTTTAGGTTTTTTATGGTTTTAGTGTTTTTTGTGTCTTTTTAGTGTTCTTCTGTTTTTCAGAATTATAGGAATTTTCTTAGTGATTTAGGATTTTTTTGAAGTTTTTTTTAAAAAAGAAATTTCATGGTGTTTTCTTGTTTGTATAAGTTTTTAAAGGAATTTTATGGTGTTTTTAAATTTTGGGGATTTTTTTTGGAGCCTTAGGGTTTTTTCTTATAGTTTTACATTTTTTTTTAGGGTTCTTGAGGTTTTGTAGAATTTTAGGTTTTTTTTTAGGTTTTTAGAATGTTTTAGGATTTCTTAAGAGTTCTTGTTTTGTTTTGTTTTGTTTTGTTTTGTTTTTATGTTTTATATGGTTTTTTTTGGTTGTATTTTGTTTGTTTGTTGTTTTTTTCTTTTTTTTTACGGCTTTAAGTTATTTGAGGGATTTTTGGTTTTTGTTTTAGGGTCTTTGTAGGGTTCTTGGGTTTATTTTGGTATTATATATATATATATATGTATATATATATATATACATATATATATATATATATACATATATATATACATATATATATATATATATATATATATATTTCAATTTAGGATTCTTTTTAGGATTTCAGTTTTTATATTCAGGTTATTAGGATTTTATACGTTTTTTAAAGTGTGTTTCAGAGATTTGGGGAGATTCAGGGTTTTGATGTATTTTAAGTACTTTTAATATATTTTAGGAGGTTTTTTTTTTAGGATTTTAGGGTTTTTTTTGGGGGGGGTCTTTTTATCATTCTTGAGTTTTAAAAAAGAATTTTGGATTTTTGGTGATTTTTTTTAAAGCTTCATTTTTGTTTTTGTTTTTGTCTTTGTTTTTGTTTTTAATTTTATGGTTTTTAGGGATTTTTCAGGTTTTTTAAAGAAGATTAAAATTTTTTTTTTGGTTTAATTCTTTAATTTTTTTTTAGGGTTTCAGGGTTTTTTTTTTTTTGATTTTTAAATAATTTTAGGGTTTGGAGATGTTATGGTCTGTTTTTTTTTTTTAAAGTTATTTTTAGGGCTTTTTTTTAGGCTTTTATAATTTTTTTCACGGTTTATTTTTTTTAGTTTTTTTCTGATTTTAGGGATTTTTATGTGTATTTTAAAAATGAGTTTATTTTTTAATTTTTTAGCTTTATAAGGATTTAGCAATTTTTTTAGGATTTTCATAAAAATCTTTAGGGTAATTTTGGGGTTTTGGGGGTCTTATGTATTTTTGAAGGTTGTTTTTCGATTTCTAGAGTTTTTTTTTTTTTTAGAAGTTTAAAGTTGCTTTGTTTGTTTGTTTGTTTGTTTGTTTTATTGTGTTTCATGGATTATTTTACAGCCTTAGGGTGTTAGATTTTATATTGTTATTTAAGATTTTTGGGTGTCTGTCTGTGTGTGTGTGTTAGGGATTTTTTTTTTTTTTTTTGGAATTTTAGGGATTTTTTGGGGGGGTTAGGTTTTTCTGAATTAAAGAATTTTATTTAGAATCAGTGTTTTTTAGCATTATAGGTATTTAGGTTTCTTTTTTTAAGATTTCAAGATTTGGGGGGAAATTCAGGGTTTTTGAAAAATTTTTTAAGGAATTTTTTTAGGGTTCTAGAATTTTTTTTAGAAATTTAGGGTTTTTCAGAGTTGTAATTGTGTGTTTTTATTTTGTGTTTCTCTTGTTTTTGTCGTTTGTTTCATTTTAGGGATTAGGGTTTCCTGGTTTATTTTAGGGTTTAATGTACATTGTAATGTTTTATATATATATATATGTTTATTTAAAGGTTATAGATTATTGTTTTTGAGTATTGGTTTTGCGTTTCTGGTTCCGAAGATTTTATTTTATTTTATTTATTTATTTATTCATTATATTATTATTTTTTTTTTTTTAGAAATGTAGGGTTTTTTTTTTAGGGATTAGGGTTTACTTGTTTATTTTAGGGTTTTAGGTTAATTGTAATGTTTATATATGTATATATATAACATAAATATATGTTTATTTGAAGGTTATAGTGTTTTGTTTTTGAGTATTGTTTTTGGGTTTTGGGGTCCTAAGTTTTTATTTTATTTTATTTTATTTTTTTTTAGAAATTTAGGGTATTTTTTTTTTTTTAGTGTTTTAAAATCTCCTGCAAGTTTTTGTTTTTGTTTTTGTTTTGTTGTTTGTTTGTTTTTTTAGAATTTTTTTTTAGGACTTTAAAAAAATTAGGTTTTTTTAATATTTTTGATTTTTTAAAAAAGTCTGTAGGGTTATTTTTAGGGTTTTACGGATTTTTTAGAGTTTCAAGATTTTTTCTTTTAGAGTTTTAGGGTGTTTTTAGATTTTTGAAAGTTTAAAAAAAAGAATTTAGGGTTTTTTGGCTTCTTATAGGGTATTTCTTTATTCTTTGTTAAATTCCCCCTCGACCCCTTCCTATTCCCCGGGATGTATGCTTTAAAACCAGACACATCAGCCTAATAAATGGAGACTTAATAGGACCCTCTGCTTGGTTTCTAGCTTTTCTTCCCCTTCCAATCCCATTTCCTCCCAGGTTTGCAGTACCACTCGCACCCATGTATAACTGAACCCTATGGGACTGGATAAGGGGCACCCAATGTGAGGGCGAGTTTTGGATCTTATTTCCTTCCAGTGCAGGTTCCAGAGAAGTTTGTCCTGACCCCAAGAATTTAGAAGTAGTAAAGGACCCCTTCCACTGCTCATAGAAGAGGGAAAAGTCCTTCCTGAGTTGATTCATCTCCACTCCAAGAACTGAGAAACAAACTATCAAAGGAAGCAGCCTTTATAATTTGCTTAAAGACAGCTCTCATGGAAAGAGGAGATAGAATTAAAAAGTAAGATTTGATAAACTTTTATTTTGTTTTCATAGACCAGGCATGTCCATGTTTTTTTTTTATAGTTGGAGCAGAGATACATTGTAAGAAATGGAGAAGAGTAGGTAGAGGACTAAATGAAATTTTGGCAAAGCAGGGCCCTGATGCAATGCTGTCCCTGAGAATTAATTTACTTATTGGAGTTTATTCCGTGATTTGGTATAAAATGCAGCTGATGATACAGAGAAACAGCACCTTTTGTCAGTTGCAGAATATTGCCTCTATCCTTTGTCTCAGGAAGCTTTAGAGGGCTCCCTCCCTACTACAAAGCCTCCAAAAGCTGCAGACAGGTCTGAAGTCCCACAGGCTGCTCTTTATCCACATGTCCAGGTAACCACTTTGTCTGAGCAGCCCGCCCAGGGCAATCCACCACTGATCAATCCAGTCTTTAAGAAATATTTGGCTTAAAGCCCTTTAATTTCAGAGGACTCAGACACTTTAGAGAAAGAGGTAGTTTGCCCAGTAAACCTGAGCTGCTGTCTTGCTTCAGCCCCTCCCTGCAGTGCCCCTCGCTATCTGCTGCCTATTAGTGCTTCTGCACCATGGTGTCAGGTTTACAGGTTTCTATTCTCATTGCTGCTAAGGATAAGCTGGTGTCTCAGGTAGCAGGATTACAAGAAGTACTAAAGCTACAGCAGCAGTATGCTCGCCTTTCTAAAGAGCTAGCTTCACTCTAAAATTGCTTAAAACAGACTATCCTTGTTCCTCCTCCAGCCGCAGTTTCAGGAGGCATAAAAAAGAAAGCTCAGTGAGCCATAAAAACCAAAACATTGGCTTTCCTTGTAATGACTCGCTCCAAGAGAACTGCTAGCTGTGACCTGCCCACTTCTATGGCGGAGTAGCAGCCCCCAGCCACCTGTGCCAAATCTCCTTCTGCAGAAATAGGACTTTTAGAAGTGCCCCATGCCAATTTCTCTGTAGACACTAACAGCGAGGGTGGAGAAGATTATGAGAGTGATAATGAAGTAGAAATCAAGAAGAAGAATTAACTGTCCCTATTCAACAGACAGAGTTTCGTAAGCTAAGTTTTAAAGACTTAAAAGAGCGTAACTCTGCGGTTAGAACTTATGGTCAATCTGCCCCTTATATGCTTTCACTCCTAGAAGCCCTCCCAGTAGTGATTGGATCAAAGAGATTTAAACTGTGTTAACTCGAGGATAGTTTTTCTCATGGAGGGTTGATTTCCTCAATAGGTGCCAGACCATTGCAGTAGATAATCAGAAAAACCCTCCAGTGCCTGGACTGACTGGACCTTGGAAAAGCTTTCTGGTCAAGAAAAATATTTAGCTAAGGCCAGGCAGAAATTGCCCAGTGGGTCTCTTGGCTTAAACTGCTAACACAACATTGGGAACTTGGCATGCTATTCCTATGAAAGGTTCCATTATTTCCCCTTTAACTAAAATCATTCAAGGAACCCAAGAAGACTTTAGTGAATGTGTTAGTCATTTGCTTGAGGCTGCAAAAAGGACCTTAGGTCATGAGGATGTGAAAGAACCTAGTGGGGAAACCCCCACTCAACTCCCGATGCAGCGTGCACCCAAGAATCACGAATAGAACACAACGACTTGATGTAACAACAAGAGGTATTTTAATGGCGGAGCTCCACGCATCTCACACAGGAGACAGTGGATTAGACCACGAGGCTTGGAAGCTAGGTGTTTTTATAGAAAAAGAGTGAGGCTGGGGGAGGAATTGGCACGGTTTCACATGATTGGTCCATTTAAACATTAGCAGCCTGAGGTCAGAGGGGTGGGAGATAGGGAGGCAATGGGCCTGCCCGGGCATGTCTTGGTCTGTTCTTCTGTGTTCTCAGCCCCAGGTTTCAAAGCTCACAAACAACTCTTTGGGCTATTTGACATAAATTACATGAATCACAGGTCTCAAGTTCTATTTCCTTTCATTCCCCTCTTCTTCTGTTTAGACTAATTCTAATCATAGAATTTTAGGGATTGGTGTCCCCTAACTCTTCATTTACCTGAACTATATGTTGATATTGTCTCTGAAGAACCATGAGTTTTACTGTATCAATTCTACTCTGGATGAAAGCCATTCCTCTATTTATTATACAGGGGCTGAAAACTAAAGCTAAGCATATCATAAGGATTGGTCCAGCTACAGCGGAAATCAAAGAAGTTATCCAAGATGGTCATAATTCAAACCACGTCTCAAACCACCCACTTTGAGCATCCCATTCCCATTTCCTTCACTCTAATCTTTCTCTCAGTTTCTGCATAGAGTCTCTAACTCTTCCTGTATGATCTGCATAGAAGCAGCACTCTTCTTTAAGGGCGGCACACAGTCCTCCTTCTTTTAGGAACAACAAATCAAGGCCTCTCCTGTTCTACAAAACTACCTCAGACAGGGAGGTCAAAGATTTTTCTAAAGCATCAATGGACTTTTCTATTGCCGTTAGGTCTTCATTGACAGCATCCCTCAAAGACTGAATTCCCTGTCTTCCTTCTATCAAAGCTGACACTTCTGTCCCCACTCCTACTGCCATACCTATTCCCATGAATGCAGCCAGGGTTAAAGTAATTGGTTCTCTTTTCGACCACCGGCCAGCATAGCTTTCTTCTAAACTGGATGCAGGGTGATAATATATGCGGAGTAACAGCTAGATCATGACACAAAAATCATGAGTTTAATTAAAAACCTTACTTGATACACAGGGAGTAAGTCCTGTATTGCAAGCCCACCATCCAACCGGGGAAGATACAAGATAGTAATTAGCTTCCATTCTGGACACAGACTGAATTTGTCTGCATAGGTGTTTGTGTGTGGAAATTGGGGTGCCTATACAGAGACCTGGACTCCTCACAGATACATCAGTCAGGGTCAGTTTTTGTCCTGTTCCCCAAGAGCAGGAATTATGGCTGCTGATTCTGTTGAAATCTCCATTGAAGGCAATTTCTTCATAATAAGGCGGACCCGAGGACAGGGATAGCCAGCAGTCCTCAGTAGCCCTTGGATCAGTTCTATTAAGGGCATAAACGGCTCCTCTCAGTAGGTTAAACATCCTCTGTCTTGTTGAAGGAATCTCAGTGGTAATAGTTAGAGGTATCTGAGGAGTGGGAGGTTGGGTGATAGCAGCCATACTAAGGTGGTCTGCAATCAATGGAGTACGCTGAGTAATAGTATGGGTGAAGGGTGTGGACTTGGTTGGGGGGCCTAAAGGATTGTAGGGGGTCTCTATTATTAATCTGATAGTGAACAATAATCCCTCATCATATCTTTACTTGTAAATCCTAAGACCCCAGGTATACCCTTTTGTCCATCCCAGAGCTCTTTTCCCTGGTTCAGTAAAGGTGACATGGTGCGGATGGCACCAGTCAGTACACTCATCTAGGTCAAATCCTCCAGGTACATAAGACGCTAGGGAATAGTTGGCTGTTACTCTAATATATTCCCAGCTTGAGGAGGGCTTCCAGTGGGCTGTACCTGAAATCTCCCAACCCCAGCTCTTGCAAAAGAAGTCAGCCTTACCTCCACATGTTGGATTAAGGGATTGACTTTGGTGGGGCCCGGGACAGCCAAAGAAGGGATGGGTTCGAAGCATACTTCTATCCCTTTGGTTAGAGCAACCACCCCATGGGTCTCTCGAATGTTTTTCTACGTACGGACGGGGTGTTAAAGGTGCCCTCTGAATGTCAGAGTACCCCTCCAAGTCCCATCCAGTAGGGGCTCCTATAGCCAACTTACAGATGTCAGGGAAAAGATCAGGCCACCAAGTCCACAGAGGGTGTACCTTGGCGATTGTCCATACAGCCCTACCCCCCTCATTGAGTACCTCCCACATTTGTTCAACAGGACTGTGGGGGGTTGAAGTCATTTGGGATTGCTCCTATGAAGCAGGCACAACTTAAAAGGGTTAGTAGTCTACTCCAAAGTCCACTCATCATGGCTGACTCCAGGGGGTGCTCTCTTGACGTGGGATGCATGGACCCAAGTGGGGATTCCTTCCACTTTGACCACGGTGGGCGTTGTCAGTAGCACCAAGTAGGGTCCCTTCCACCTCGGATCTAGGTTTCCCGCTTGGTGTCTCCTCACCAGGACTGCGTCTCCTACTTCAAACTGGTGGGGCACCTGTGTGTCACCAGCAACATAGGTTTCTTTTAGCTGTTCCCAGACCTCTTTTCTTACTATTTTGAGAGCTTTTAATCGAGCCAAAATACTACAAGGAGAGAAAGACACATCCGGGCGATTCCTATCCCCTACAGTCATAAAAATGGGTGGGGACGCCCCATACATTAACTTAAATGGAGTTAGGTCAAGGGGTCCAGGTGTATTCTGAACCCTGAACAAGGCATAAGGGAGAATGGCTGTCCAACCACTTCCGCTGGATTCTAAGGCTATTTTATTCAGAGTCTTCTTTAGCGTTCTGTTCATCCTCTCTACCTGTCCTGAACTCTGGAGTCTGTATGCACAATGTATTTTCCAATTTGTCCCCAGTTGCCTGGCCAATCCCTGACTTACCTGGGAGACGAAGGCAGGTCCATTGTCTGACCCCATTACCTTAGGTATCCCAAAGCGGGGAAGGATTTCTTCAAGTATCTTCTTGACCACTACATTAGCCATTTCTTTCTTGGTGGGGAACGCTTCGACTCATCCCGAGAAGGTGTCTATAAAAACTAGGAGATATTTATTTCCATACCTAGTGGGTTTCAACTCAGTGAAGTCAGTTTCCCAGTAGGCTCCGGGCCTGTCTACTCGCAGTTGTTTTCCTTCCTGGAGCTTACTAGACTCAGCATTGGTAAGTGCACAAGCAAGGAAGTTTTTTATTATCTCCTCCACAATTCTCTTTAATCCAGGAATGTAATAGGGGGACTTACTAACCAATTTTAGTATTTTTTTAGTTCCTAAATGAGTCAGATGTTGTATGTTAGCTAAGTAATCTCGCCCCTCTTCTTCTGTGAGTGTTCTTTTATTTATTTCCTCAGCAGCAGGCTGTTGGGTTCTCATCACCAGTCATTGGCCCTTGGGCTGCTTTTTTAGCTTCTTGGTCTGCCATTTGATTTCCTTTTTCAACGGGCCCAGTTCCCTTCTGGTGTCCTGGGCAATGGATAATTGCCACCCAACGTGGCAAATGAACAGCTTCTAATAAGCTGAGAATTTCTTCTTTATTTTTGATATCTTTCCTGGCAGATGTCAGCAGTCCACGGTGTCGGTATATTGCTCGGTGACTATGAGCCGTGGCAAAAGCATACCAGCTGTCGGTATAGACATTAAGAGTCCTTCCTTCTGCCACCTTATGGCTTGAATTAGTGCAATTCGTTCCCCTTTTTGAGCTGATGTACCATCCGGTAGGCTGCTGGCCCATATGACAGACTTTCCATCCACTACTGCTGCCCCAGCCCTCTGCTTACCTTCTACTACACAGCTGCTTCCGTCCATGAACCAAGTCATCGCCCCTGGCCAAGGTTGGTCTGTGAGGTCTGGCCAGATTCCAGTCTCTTCTGCCAGTATTTCTTCACACTTATGTGCAGGGGTCTCGTTAGCCTCAGGTAGTAAGGAGGCAGTGTTGAGAATGGCTGGGGGTGCGAAACTTACTCGCTCTGTTAGCAATAGGCTCTGGTAAAGCGTCATTCGGGCATTGGTCATCCAGCGGTCCGGTGGTTGCCTGACGATGCTCTCAAGAGAGTGTGGGGCCACTATGGTAACATTCTGGCCCATAGTCAGTTTGTCAGCATCTCTTAATAGCACAGCCGTGGCTGCTATCGCTCGCAGGCAGGAGGGCCATCCACTGGCCACAGAGTCCAGTTTCTTTGATAAGTAGGCTACCGGGCACTTCCATGGTCCCAAAACCCGGGTAAGGACTCCCCTTGCCACTCCATTTCTTTCATCAATGTATAGGGTGAAAGGTTTGTTTAAATCTGGCAGGGCCAATGCTGGAGCCTGCAGCAGTGCCTTTTTGAGAGTTTCAAAGGCTAGCTGATGTTCCCTGGTCCAGGTGAATTCCCCTTTCTCTTTGGTTAGTGGATACAAGGGAGCTGCCAGTGAGGCAAATCCAGAATCCAGAGTCTGCAAAACCCGGCAGTCCCCAGGAACTCTTTTACCTGGCAAGCAGTGGTTGGGCCCGGGATCTGCATAACAGCTTGATTTCTGGCTTCTGTGAGCCACCGTTGTCCATCTCTCAGGACATATCCTAGGTAGGTCACTTCTATCTGGCATAACTGAGCCTTTTTAGCAGCGGCCCGATAGCCCAGCTTAACTAACTCGCCCAGGAGGTTATGGGTTCCAATTTCACAGTCCTTGCGTGTTTCTGCAGCTAGGCGCAGGTCATCTACATATTGCAGAAGAGTCACCTGTGGGTTATTGGCTCGGAAAAGAGCAAGATCTTGGTGTAGGGCTTCATCGAACAAAGTGGGTGAGTTCTTGAATCCCTGATGCAGCCTCGTCCATGTGAGCTGTCTGGCATGTCCACTCTCAGAGTCTCACCTTTCAAAAGCGAACAAGGGCTGGTTGTTGGTGTGTAACCTCAAACAGAAAAAAGCGTCTTTAAGATCCAGGACTGTGTACCATGTCCGACCAGGTGGCAAGGTGCTGAGGAGGTTATACGGATTTGGCACCGTGGGGTGTATGTCCTGAACTCTCTTATTGACTTCTCTAAGGTCCTTGACTGGACGGTAGTCACTGGTCCCTGGTTTTTTTACTGAAAGTAAAGGGGTGTTCCAAGGGGATTTGCATGGGACCAAAATGCCTTGTTGCAGCAGTTTGTTGATTTGGGGGCATATACCCTCTTGAGCTTCTCTGAACATGGGATATTGTCGGACCCCTATAGGGGTTGCCCTGGACTTAAGTTCAATCACCACGGGGGGGACCAGTTTTGCCATCCCCACTCCTCTCGTCTCTGCCCACACCTGAGGGTATCGATTCAACCAGTCCTCTCATGGGGCTTTACTTTATTTTGGTAAAGTCGATATTCCTGTCCTAGTTGTAAAGACAGCTCTAGAGTCTGGGGCACTTTTATTCCCCAGAAAACCTCCGGCCTATGAGAGGTGAAAGTTATTTGTGCTTTTAACTGGTTAGTAAGCCTCTCCCCAATAAAGGCATAGGACACTCTGGAATGACTAGAAACGAGTGAGTTACTCAATTTCACCCTATGTCTACTACTTGGGATGTGGTCCATGGATACATTTTTTGTCCCGTGGCCCCAATCACCAAGGTTTTTTCATTTTTCTTCACTTTTCCTAGAGGAGTTTTAAGTACTGAAAATTCGGCTCCCATGTCGACTAGAAAATCCTCGGGGGTCCCCTCCACTTCTAAGTTTACCCTAGGCTAGGGGAGGGGGTCCAAGCCCCTTTCCCCCCTAGTCTTCATCTTCTCCAAGAGAAAGCACCTTTACCTCTTTTTTTTTTTTTTTTTTGTTTGTTTTTTTGTTTTCGGACAGTCGCTCTTCCAGTGGCCCATTTCCTTGCAATATGTGCATTCGTTCCTCTCCAGGCACTGTCTGCCTTCTCAGGGTCTCCTTGGTCCCTGCTGTCTTTTGTCTCCCAGGTTTCATGAATGTCTACCTCTTCTTCCTTTATCTCTTTCTCCTACTGCGGCCAGGATCCTAGTCAAAACCTTTTCTTGCATCCTGTCTCTCCTATCCTCATCCTCTCTTTTCTCTCTTTTCTCTCTCTCTAACTTTTCATCTTCTGTTTCTCTCCTATGATACACTTTCTCTGCCTCTCTAACTACATCCCTTATGGTGTAATCCTGCAGCCCCCAATTCGCTGTAACTTCTTCGTAATGTCAGGAGCCAACTGGCCAATGAAGGCCATAAGTACTGAGGCCCTTTGACCCTTACGTGGGGTCGAATGGGGTATATATCCTATAAGCATCCATGAGCCTTTCGAGGAAGACTGAGGGGGGCTTAGTCGCTCCCTGCATAACCTCTCTTACCTTGGCCAGATTCGTGGGCTGCCAGAGAACACCTTAGAGACCCGCCACTAGGACCCAGCAATAATTGGACAGTCGTTCCCTACCTGGTGCCATATTTTAATCCCATCGTGGCCGGGTTAGCGGGAATCCTTCATCTATTTCAGCTGGAGTTTGGACAGGGCACCCAGCCTCATCTCGGACGTTTTTCTGAGCCTCGAGGAGAATTCTCTCTCTCTCCTCGGTTGTGAATAGAGTCTGCAGAAGCTGCTGGCAGTGATCCCAGGTCGGCTGGTGTGAATAGATTAATGATTCAACCAACCCAGTGAGTCCTACAGGGTTCTCTGAAAAAGGGGGGTGATTAGCTTTCCAGTTATAGAGGTCAGAAGAGGAAAAAGGCCAATACTGTAGGGGCTGTAGACTGTTCAGATCAGCAGGGGGAGCTCCAATAGCCCTGAGGGGGAGCACCAAGGTTGAATCCTCAGGCCCCTCAGGAGTGACTCCTTTCCGGCTCCTTGTTCCTGTGGAGGGACCCCCTCCTCCGGCCGGGGCCTGAGGCAGGGGTCCCTAGGGAGCTGAAGGTTGGGGCTGGGGAGCATATGGTGGGGGTTGAGGGGTGTCAGGCCACTCAGGGGGTTCTTCAATCTCTGGATAGATCTTGGGGTATTTCATCACTGGTGTGCAGCGATCAAAATCTCCCCTGCGCAGTGGTTTTGGTTTCTCTTTCTCACCATTTTCTCAGATGGCTAGAATCTTGGTGCCAGGGCGGAGAGGTCGGAGGAATGGGCGAACCCACGGGGATGGGTAGCGAGCCAAGTCCTCCCATACTGTGATGTACGGTTGCTGCTCTGGATACGACCCCGGCCCCTCCTGAAAAACAATGGCCTTCACAGCCCTTATGGTGGGTAAGTAAAAAATTCCTTCTGCTTGCCAACCTACTCCAAAAACAGGCCATTCCGAGGAATAGAAAGTCATCCATGGCTTTTTCTTCACTGTTACTGACAAATTTTGTCCTCTAGCCCTAACGTCCGTTCAATGGTCCCTAGTCAAAGATAAAGAAGTAGACACAGTCTGTCCCATAGTGAAGAATAAGAATAAACACAACACAATGACAGAGACAGAAAACACTAAGACATCCAAACACACCCGTCCGCGTCTGGACTTATACAACCAGCCAAATGCTACCTCTGACGGAGTGGGATTCCGCGTCCACTCCGCTGGCAGGAAGAGCACTCACTCTTCTTCACTCTGCCAGGCAACAGCCAGGTCCTCCTGACTGTTCCGTACCCTGGGCACTCCATGGTCTCCCTCGGAATGTCTTCCAGGGGTGCAGCCTGTGGGGAAATAGACCGTCCTCTTCCCACAGCCACCAGGGTCCTTATGGTCCTCAGTGGCAGCTGCCAGAATACAGAATACCAGAACTGGTAACACAGGTGGGGCTCAAACCCACAATCTCATAACTGAAAAACTAAGACACAAATTCAGCAGTGCCACACTTAGACACTTAGACAACAGACAACATAACAAAACTCACACAAACAAACGTACCTCCAAGGGGTCCTTCGGGGTTCCTGGGTGTCAAGCAGATCTCTTTGGTACCTATAAATGAAAGAACCTAGTGGGGAAACACCCACTCAACTCCCGATTCGGCATGCACCCAAGAATCACGAATAGAACACATCGCCTTGATGTAACAACACGAGGTATTTTAATGGTGGAGCTCCGGGTCGAAATGTATCTCACAGAGGAGACAGTTGATTCGACCACGAGGCTTGGAAGCTAGGGGTTTTTATAGAAAAGGAGTGGGGCTGGGGGAGGAATTTGCATGGTTTCACATAATTGGTCCATTTAAACATCAGCAGCCTGAGTTCAGAGAGGGGGGAGGGAGATAGGGTGGTAATGGGCCTGCCTTGGCATGTCCTGGTCTGTTCTGCTATGTTCTCAGCCCCAGGTTTCAAAGCTCACAAACAACACTTTGGGCTATTTGACATACATTACATGAATCACAGGTCTCAAGTTTTATTTCCTTTCAGATGCAGACAATAATCTTGTAAAACAACTGGCTTTTGAGAATGCTAATTCGGCTTATAAGGCAGTCCTGCCTGGTAAGATTAGGGACAAAGATCTTAATGAGATGATTCATCTTTGTCGTGTTCCCTTACAAAATGTCCAAGACAGTCAATCTTGCAATGGGTGCAGCTCTTCAACCTCTTATGGCAATAGGCAAGGCTCTTCAGCAAGCTGGCCTACAAACTAGTTGTTTTAAGTGTAGCTAGCCTGGACAATTTGCATGAAAGTGTCCCACTGTGCCCTCCCTTAACGGTGCTCCAGCACAACCTACTGACCATTCTTTTCGGCCTACATGGCCTTATTTTCTTTGTCCACACTGCAAAAACGGCCAGCATTGGGTAAACGCTTGCAGAGCTCAGACAGATGCATCTGGGAATCCCCTGCCTCCTGTTCAGGGAAACGGATATGGGGGACAGACCAAGTCCCAAAAAACATCGCATTTCTCCCAGACACGGGGTACAGCCAGCAGACAAATCAGCCACTGGTCTCTCCAGAGCCATGACAGGCAGCGCAGGACTGAACTTGTGTTCTGCCACCAGTGCAAATTTAACACCTGAGCATGGCGTTTATATCCTCCCTATGGGGTCTATGGCCCTCCTTCACCTGATACTTATTATTATTTATTATTATTATTATTATTATTATTATTATTATTATTATTATTATTATTATTATTATTATATATTAGGGCGTGCTTCTGCCACTTTGAAAGGACTTACTGTCCATCCCTCAGTAGTAGATAATTACTACACCTGAGAAATTAAAATTTTAGTTAGTGCCTCTCAAAGACCAATTTCTCTATCAAAGGGCAACGTTTAGCTCAAGCCTTGCCTCTACCTTTAGATACTTCCGATCCAGCAATGGGCACACATCGTGGTTCTTCACAGCCAGGGTCATCAGATCTGTATTGGGTACAAGCAATTACCAAAGATTGCCCTACACTCTGCCTTAAGATAAATGGCAAGAGCGTTGAGGACCTTTTAGACTCAGGTGCAGATTCTCCTATGATTTTACAAACTGCCTGGCCTGCTCCTTGGCCATTAATGACCTCTTTAACTCATTTACAGGGAATTGGACAATCAAGGAATACTCTCCAGAGTTCAGATTTATTGACATGGGAAGATGATGAAGGAGATTCTGGTTCTATTCAGCCTTATGTTGTCCCTGGTCTGCCCATTAATTTATGGAGAAGAGACATTCTTTCTCAAATGAGAGTCATTATGTGCAGTACCAATGGAGTCATTACTCAACAAATGCATACTCCGTGTTAACTCTGTTAACACAGACTGGGTAAAAATAGCCAAGGGATGCCTGCACCAATAAAGGCCAACCCTAATAGTTCAACCAGGTTTAGGTTATGACTCCTATTTTTCATAAGGAAAATTGCTCTCCCTGCTCCTCAGGCAGATAAGATTACATGGAAAGATGATACCCCTGTCTGGCTTGACCATTGGCCCCTTCCTGCAGATAAATTGTCACCAGCCATAGAGTTAGTGTAGGAAATATTGATAGCTGTACACATTGAATCATCCTCTTCGCCTTGGAACACTCCATTCTTCTTGCCTTCCTTATTCCCTTCCTTGCTTCCTTCCTTCATTCCTTCCTCTCCCTCCTCTCTCTCCTCTCTCTCTCTCCTCTCTTTCTCTCTCTGTCTCTGTCTCTCTGTCTCTCTTGCTATTTGTCTCTCTGTCTCTCTGTCTCTTTCTCTCTCTCTCTCTCTGTCTCTCTCACTGTCTCTCCCTCTCTTTCTTTCTGACTATTTGCCTGCCTGCCTCACTTACCATCTGCCTGTCTGCCTGTCTGCCTGCCTGCCTTTATTCCTTTCTTTCTTTCTTCCTTCCTTCCTTCCTTCCTTCCTTCCTTCCTTCCTTCCTTCCTTCCTACCTTCTTTATCTGTTTCTTTGTTTCATTGTTTCTTTGTTTGTTTCTTTGTTTGTTTGTTTGTTTCTTTCTTTCTTCTTTCTTTTCGTCTTTGTTTTTTGTTTCTTTCTATTTCTCTCTCTCTGTCTCTCTGTCTCTCTCTCTCTCTCTCTCTTGAGTTTTGGAGATTAAATTTCTCTGTGTATCTCTGGTTGTCTTTCAGCTCCCTGTGGAGACTTGCTGAACTTTAAGTAAAAAAAAAATACCTACCTCTCTCTCCCAATTGCTTGGGTTAAAGACATAGTCAAACATTGCCTGGGAAACCCAAAATGTTGAAAC
Organism: Mus caroli; assembly: GCF_978045245.1. NCBI lineage: Eukaryota > Metazoa > Chordata > Mammalia > Rodentia > Muridae > Mus > Mus caroli. The sequence continues at coordinate 682,723 of NW_028227330.1, read as the reverse complement.
CTCAAATATAAAAACCTAAATATTTTTTTTAGAAAAAATCAAGTAGAAAAACAACAACAACAACAGAAACCTAAGCAATACAGTAATGTGCTAAAAAAATGAAATAAAAGAAAAATTCAATTAAACCGCAAATTCAAAAATACAATAAAGTGATTAAAATGAAAAAAAAAAAACACTAAAAATACACTAGACGCTTGAACAAAAACAATAACAACCCCTAAGAAATACAGTAAAATGTTCAAAAGAACATGAATTAAAGTAAAGCCTAAATTAAACCCCAAATCCTAAATTACACTACAAAAAAAAGATAAAACTGTAAAAATACACTAGAAGCCTGAAAACAAAACAAATACAAACAAACAAACAAACAAAAATGAAACAACAAAAACTCTAAATCACTCTTGTAAAAACTATACAAAAATTTTAAAAATTCTAGAAATCTAAAATAAATACACACATAGCCGAAATGTCCTTGAATATATATATTTGTTTGTTTGTTTGTCTGTCTGTCTGTCTGTCTGTCTTTCTTTCTTTCTTTCTTTCTTTCTTTCTTTCTTTCTTTCTTTCTTTCTTTCTTTCTTATTATTATCTATCTATCTATCTATCTATCTATCTATCTATCTATGTATCTATCTATGTAATTCTGTCTTTCTTTTTCTATGTTTCTGTCTCTCTTTCCTTCTTTCTCAATTTCCTTCTATCTTTAAATCCTCTTTTCTTACTTTTTTTTTTTTTTTTAAATTTGTGTGTGATTTTGGTGACTGGGCTTCTCTGTGTATACCCTGGCAGTCATGGAAATCACTCTGAACACCAGGCTGGCCTGGTTCTTAATAAACAAAGAAAAAAAAAAAACAAAAACAAAACAACACTAAACATATACTAAAACACTTAATGCCTAAAATCTCTAAAACACTGTTCTAAAAAACTAATATATGTGTATGTGTATGTGTAGGTGTAGGTGTAGGTGTAGATGTAGGTGTAGGTGTATGTATATTTACATTTATATGATTTTTTAAAGCTTTGAGGTTTTCTTTGTATGCTTTTAATGTTTTTAGTGTCTTTTTAGGTTTTTTACAAAGGATTTTTTATTTTTTAATTATTTTTTTGTTTGTTTGGTTGGTTTTTTTTTTTTTTTTTTTTTAATGGTTTCAGGTTCTGTTTCCATTTTAGAGTTTTAGGGTTTTTAGGTTCTTTAAGTCTTTTTTTTTTTTAACAATACTTTTAAGGTTTTTTTTTTCTTTTTTTTTTTTTTTTTCTTATACAGATTTAGGATTCTTTTTAAGTTTTCAAGATTTCATTTAGAATTTTAAGGTTTTATAATTTTGTTTTGTTTTTTTTTTTAAATAGGAATTTAGGGTTTTTCTAGAGTTTCAGGGTTTTGATGTATTTTTAGGTTTTTTTGTTATAAATTTGGGATTTTTATGGTTTTAGGAATTCTGGCACAATCTTTTTAGAGTTCTTGATTTTTTTCAGAGTTGATTTTTTTGTTGTTGTTGTTGTTGTTTTTAGTGTTTTAGGGCTTTTTTAAGTTTTTTTATAAAGGATTTTAGGGTGTTTTAGTAATTTAGGTTTCTTTTATGTTGTTTTCTAAAATTTTTTTTTTTTTTTTTTTTTAGATTTTTGTGCTTTAGTTTTACAGCTTTATAGGTTTCTAGAAGGATCGTTTTTTAACATTATATGCTTTTTTTTTAGGGTTAAGGGTTTTTCATGTCTTTTAGGGTTCTAGAGATGTTTTATTATTATTTTAGGTTGTTTAAAGGTTTTTTAAAAAATTAGAATTTTTGTGGGTTTTTTACGTTTTTAAAATGTTTTTATTAAGGATTTTATTTTTATTTCATTTTATGCTTTTATTTTATTTTCTTAAGGATTCTTTCCTATAAAAGATGATTTTAGGATTTTTCTCAGTGTTTTCGGCAATTTTTTTAATGCCATAGGGTTTTTTTTATGGTTTTATAATTTTTGAGGTCTTTTTAGGGTTCTTGAGTTTTTGTTGAATTTTAGGGCAATTTTTAGTGTTTTAGAATTTTGGGTGTATTATTAGAATTCTTGCTTTTTTTTTTTATAGAATTGTAGTTTTTGTTTTTAAAAGTGTTTATTAAGTATTTTAGGGTCGCTGGGCAGTGATGGCCCTTGCATTTAATCCCAGCACTGGGGAGGCAGAAGCAGGCAGATTTCTGAGTTTGAGGGCAGCCTGGTCTTGAGAGTGAGTTCCAGGAATGCTAGAGCTACAAAAAGAAACAGTCTCAAAAAAACAAAAAAAAAAATATTTTAGGGTTTTTTGGGTTTTTTTTTGGTTTTGTTTTGTTTTGCTTTGTTTTATTTCGATTCTTTTTGTTTTTGTTTTTAGCTTTTTAAGGATCATTTTGTGTTTGTTTAAAGAACCTAAGTTTTTTCTGGGTTTTCTTTTTTTTTTTTTTGATGTTTCTTGATTTCTTCTACATTTTTAAGGTATTTTAGGGTTCTTTAGTGTTTTTAAAGGATTTTAGTAATGTTTTAGGTTTTATTATTATTATTTTTTAAAGTATTTATTTTTTTTGTTGTTTTTTGCTGATGTTTTTTGTTTTTTAGGGTTTTAGGTTTTCTGGTTATTTGTAGGGTTTTTTGGTGTTTTGGAATTTTGGGATATTTTGTTGGGGTTTTAGTTTCTTTTAGTTTTTTTTTTCTATAATTTTATAGGTTTTTTTTAAGGGTTTTTGTTGATTTTTTAAAAACATCAAGGTTTTCTTTTTTAGGTTTTTATTGTCTTTTCAGGTTTTTTAAAGGTCAGTCTTATTTTTTTTTTTTTAAGTCTTGAAGGACTTTTTTTAATGCTTTCAGGACCTTTTTTAAGGCTTTATGGTTTTTTTTTGGTCTTTTTTTTAAGGATTTTTGAGTATTTTGAAAGAATTTTGAGGGTTTTTTAAGGGGCTTATTGTTCTTTTTAGGGTTTCATGTTCTTATTTAGGGTTTTATGTTTTTTTTTTCAAATATTTAGGATTCTTATTGAGGGGAGTTCAGGGTTTGGGTATAGCCAAGGATACACAGAGAAACCCAATCTCAAAAAAAAAAAAAATATATATATATATATAAATATATATATAAATATTCATATATATATGTAAATATATATATATGAATAAAGTAAGCAAGAAAGAATGAAAAGAATTTTAAGGACATTTTTTGGCTTTTGGTGTACTTTTCTTTAGAATTTTAGGTGTTTTGTTTTTTTGTTTTTTTAAGGAATTGTAGGGTTTTTAGAAGAGTTTTTGTTGTTTTGCTTGAATATATATATATATTTTTAAATTTTAGGGTTTTAATATTGGTGTTTCATTGTTTTATGGTTGCCAGGAAATGGTGGCAGAGTGACTTCCAGGACAGCCAGGGATAAACAGAGAAACCCAGTCTCATAAATGAAAAAACGAAAAAAAAAAAAAAAAAAAAAAAAGAAGAAGAAAGAAAGAAAAGAGTTTTAGAGTACTTTTTTTAAAATGATTGTTTTAGAGTTTGTTTTATTTTTTGTTTGTTTTTTGTTCTGTTTTCACATTTTTCATGTATATTTAGTGTTTTTTCTGTTTTTTTTTTTTGTTTTTTTTTCCTTTTAATGGATTTTAAGGTGTTTTGGGTTAGGGATTTTTTTAGGCTTTAGGGGTTCCTTTTTATGGTTTTTCAAAAATTTTTTAGGTTTTTTTTTTGCCTTGTTTTTGTTTTTGTTTTTTTGTTTTTGTCTTTGATAAGATTATTTGAAAATTTTAGAGTTTTATTTTGCAGTTTATGAGTTTTACTCTTGCCAGACAGTGGCAGCAAATGCCTTTAATCCCACACTTGAGAGGCAGAGGTAGTGGATTTCTGAATTTGAGGTCAGCCTGGTATACAAAGTGAGTTCCAGGACAGCCACAATGAAACGCTGTCTCAAAAAACCAAAAAAAAAAAAAAAAAAAGAAAAGAAAAAAGAAAAAAGAAAAAAAAAATAGTTGTATGATTATTTTTGGGTTAATGTTTTTTTTTAAATTTCAGGGTTTTTAAAAAAGTTTTGTAGGATTTTTACAAGAATGTTTTTGAGGTACTTTGGTATTCAGGGTTTTAGTACATTTTTAGAGTTTATTCTATATTTTTAAAAAGATGTTAGGGTCTTTCTTTTAGTGATTTTTGGTTCTTAATAGGTTTAAGTGATTTTTTTTTAGCATTTTACTGTTTTATTTAGGGTTTATGTGTGTGTTATTGAGTTTTGTTTTATTTTTTTAATTTTAAGTTTGTATCTTTTGAGTTTAAGAGCTTTAGTGTTGCTAGCCAGTTTTTTTGTTTGTTTGTTTGTTTGTTTTTTGTTTTTTTTTTGTTTTTTGTTTTAGTGTTTTGGGGTTTTATTAAGGCTTTATTTATTTATTTATTTACTTATCTATTTATTATTTTTGCATTTTACTGTTCTTCTTAGGAGTTTTTTGTTGTTGTGGTGGTGGTGGTGCTTGTTCTTCTTCTTCTATTTTTAATTTTAGGGTTTTAAATTTGGAGTTTAAAAGTTTTAGATTTGCCAGTCAGTGGTGGCCCATGCCTTAAATCCCAATACTTGGGAGGCAGAGGCGGGTGGATTTCCGGGTTTGAGGCCACCCTCATCTACAGAGGCAGCTCCAGGACAGGTAGGGATACAAAGAGAAACCCAGTCACCGGAAAAAAAAAATAAGAAAGAAAGAAAGAAAGAAAGAAAGAAAGAAAGAAAGAAAGAAAGAAAGAAAGAAAGAAAGAGAAAGAAAGAAAGGAAAGACAGAAAGAAAGAAAGAAAGAAAGAAAGAAAGAAAGAAAGAAAGAAAGAAAGAAAGAAAGAAAGAAAGAAAGAAAGAAAAAACAAAGAAAGGAAAGACAGAAAGAAAAGTACTTTATGGATATTTTTGGCTTATTGTGTGGTTCTTTTTTTTAATATTACAGTTTTTTTAAGGTGATTATAGGGTTTTAGAAGAGTATTTTAGAATATTGTTTGGTTTTAAGAGATATAGTGTATGTTTAGAGGTTTTTCTATAATTTTTAAAGGACTTTAGGGTGTTTTAGTAATATCAGGTTCTTACAAGGTTTAAGGGGCTTATTTTTTAGCACTTTACTGTTTTATTTAGTTTGTGTGTGTGTGTTCTTGAGTTTTTCTTTTTAATTTCAGGGTTGTATATTGTGAGTTTAAGAGTTTTAGTGTTGCCAGCCCCTTTATTTAGAATTTTTAAAATTTAGGGGTTTTATTTAGGGTTTGAAGGATTTTTAGAAGAGTGTTTTAGAGTGTTTTTGGTTGTCAGGCTTTTAGAATATTTTTAGTGATTTTCCTCGTTTTTAAAGGATTTTAATGTATTTTGGGGTTTAGGGGTTTAATTTAGGCTTTATTTAATTTATTTATTGTTTAGCATTTTACTCTATTTCTTAGGGGTATTTTGTTGTCGTTGTTGTTGTCCTCGATTTTTTTTTTTTATTTAGGGTTTTATATTTGCGGATTGTTTTACGGTTGCCAGACAGTGGTGGCACATGCTTTAAATCCCACCAATTAGGAGGCAGATGTAGTTGGACTTTTGAGTTCGAGGCCAGCATAGTATACAAAGGGAGCTCCCGGACAGCCAGAGGTACATAGCTAAACACAGTCTCCCAAAACTCAAAAACAGAAAGCTCAAAAAAAAAAAATTTTTTTTAGAGTCTTTTTGGGGTTCTTGTGTATTTTTTTTCTTTTTTTCTTTTTTAGAATGTTAGTGTTTTTCTTAAGGTTATTTGGAAGATTGTTTTAGAGTTTTGATGTTTTTTGGTTTTGTTTTTGTTTTGTTTCATGTCTTTCAGGATTCTAGTGTATTTTTTTGTTTGTTTGTTTTTCTTTTTTTTTTAATATTTTAGGGTGTTTTAGTTTTTTTTTTGTTTTTTGTTTTTTGTTTTTAAGGCTCTACAGGTTTTTTTTTTTAGGGATTTTTTTTTTGCCTTTTTTTTGTTAGTTTTGTTTTGATTTTTGTATTATTTTTTTATTTTAATGTTTTTGAGTATTATTATTTTTTTTAATATAAGGTTTTATTTTTGGATTTTAAGACTTATGTTTTGGTTCAAAGTGGTGGCCCTTGCCTAGATTCTCATCAACTGGGAGGCAGAAGTAGTGGAATTCTTAGTGCATGGCAGTCTGGTTCAAAGAGGGAGCTCCAGGACATCCAGAGATACACAGAGAAACCCAGCCTCCAAAAACTTAAAAAATAAAAATAAAAATAAATATAAATATAAAAATAAATATAAAATATAAAAATAAAAAAAGGAAGGAAGGTAGGAAGGAAAGAAGGAAAAAATAAAAAAAGAAAGAAAGAAAGAAAGAAAGAAAGAAAGAAAGAAAGAAAGAAAGAAAGAAAGAAAAAGAAAGAAAGAAACTATTATGGACATTTTGGCTTAGTGTGTATTTTTTTTTTTTTAATTTCTAAGTGTTTTTTTTAGGGTTTGTACAATTTTTAAAAGAGTGTTTTAAGAGTTTTTTTTTTTTGGTTTTCAGGCTTTCGGGTATTTTTAGTGTTTTTCTTGTTTTTTTAATGATTTTCGTATATTGTATGGTTTTGGGATTTAATTTAGCCTTTCTTTTTCTCTCTCTTTTTTTTTCTTTCTTTTATCTTTTTTCTTTTTTATTAAGCATTTTACAGTATTTGTCAGGGTTTGTTGTTGTTGTTCTCCTTGATTATTTTTTTAAAATCTTAGGGATTTATATTTGGGTTTTAATTGTTCTAGGGTTGCCAGGCAGTGGTAGCCCATGCCTTTAATCCCAACAATTAGGAGAAAGGATTTTTTGAGTTCAAGGTCAGTATGGTCTACACAGAAAGCTCCAGGACTGATAGGGATACACACACACACACACACACACACACACACACACACACACACACACACAACCGTCACGACAAAGGGAGAAAAAAAGGAAAAAAAGAAAGAAAGGAAGGAGGAAGGAAGGAAGGAAGGAAGGAAGAAAGGAAGGAAGGAAGGAAGGGAGCAAATTATTACTTTATGCCTATTTTTGGGCTTTCTGTGTGTTTTTGTTTTGGTTTTTGTTTTTGTCTTATTTTTTAAGCAATTTAAGGTTTTTTAAAGGTTTTTCGGGATTTTTAAAAGATTTTTTTAGAGGATTTTTTTGGTTTTTAGGGTTTTAGTTTTAGTTTTTTTTTTTTTTAAAGTTTTAGAAGGTTTTTTTTTGGGGGAGGGACTTTAGGGTTTTTCTTTAGGGTTTTAGTATTTTTTTTTAGGGTTGTGTGTGTGTATGTGTGTGTATGTGTGTGTGTGTTGGAGTTTGTTGAGGTTGAATGCAGCAAGGTCTACAGAGTGAATTCCAGGACAGCAAAAGTACACAGAGAATCCCATTCACCAAAAATTAAAAAAAAAAAAAAATTAAAGAAAAAAAAAGAAAGATATTAATAAAGAAGGAAAAAAGAAAGAAAGAAAGAAAAAGAGAGAGACAGAAGGAAAGAAAGAAAGAAAGAAAGAAAGAAAGAAAGAAAGAAAGAAAGAAAGAAAGAAAGAAAGAGAAAGACATAGTGAAATTTTAGGCTCCTTGGTATTTTTGTAGCAATTTAGGTTCTTTTTAAGGGTTAATAGGGTGTTTAGAAGACTATTGATGAGTTATATTTGTTTTCCTTTTTTTTTTTTTCTTGGTATCTTAGGTTTATGGATTTATTGTTTGTTTTTTTTTTTTTGGTTTCAGGATTTTCGTTTATTGTTTTTAATGTCTTTTTTTTTTTTTCAGGTGTAAAGTGTTTTAGCTTTGCTAGTC
>NW_028227330.1:657500-665000 GCF_978045245.1 Mus caroli | reverse complement strand
CTGGATGTATTCCCAGAAGAAGGAGATAAGGAAGTAGACACTAAACATGAGAGAGAGAAAATAAGTTTTAGAAAAGCAGTTATCCCCTGTTTGAGACCTTTTAGCAAAAAAGAGAAAAAAATGAAAATAAGCTATTTCAGAGCTCTCCTGGAAACAGAAGGAAAATGGGAGACGTCCTGCTTCCTCTCTATCTCCTATGGAGATATTCTTAGCTCTGATTAAGATATCTGTGTCCCTTTGAGACACCAAGTTCTATTCCCTGTCTGTCTATTGTCTGTTTTTGGTGCACCAAATTGTCCATATATTTGTCAATTCATGTTTGTTTTTGTTTTGTTGTTTGAATGATTGTTGTTCTGTGTTTCATGTTAAAAAATATAAATGGTTAAAACTTTATCTGCTGGCTGTACATACTTTAATTTAATTTAACTTGTTTAAAAAGCAGCCTCAATTTGCATAGCACAAACTGATAAGTTAGCTGCACTGTGGCTAAGAGCCAAGTACAGCTAAAAAAGCCCTGCTAAGGGCCAATTACAAGCTCTTAAAGGGGCAGGCAGCCTTTTGCTTGTAACAGAAAGTTAGCTTAAAATTGAGAACTCAGGGTTGGAGTCATTCTAAACAGTACTAACCCCCCCCCCCCAAAAAAAAACCAGGTCTTTAAAGATACTTCAAAATAGGGATAATCTTTGGGCCAGGACTCTGACAGAGTGTTCAGATTGAGAAAATGTTTGCGTTTAGGTTGATGCTGAGCTCAGAGGAGAGCAGGCTCAGCGCGGCTTGTGTGGCACTTCTTAGAGCCTTGTTACAGACCTAGCCAGATGTTGTTCTAAATAAAGTTTAAATTCAACGTTTATAAAAGGTCAATCAAGCTGTGGAATTTATCAAGACATTACGATTTGACTTGCCTACTTTATATAAAGTAATAGTGTAGAGTTTGCTTATATATATGTCTTTTCCTTGTTCCAAACAGCCATTAATTTAGTTATTGCAGAATATTGATGTTTGATCTATTACATACCATCATATTAAGTAAAATTAATAGTCATTATCTTAAAATAAGTTAAACAATGTTTTTATGCATGCTCCTATATCTTCTATAAATTCATGCATGCATGCATCCCATTTACTGTGTTTAATAAATAGCCTTTGTATGAGAGAAAAGTATATGTGAATTAAATCACATGCTTATCCTATTTCAGCACAGATAATTAAATTGTGTGCTAAAGATGGTGTTTAAAAATGTTGAACAATCAAACTTTAAGTTGTATATTAATAGTCAATATTATATCTCAGAGCTTGCATTTGCTTATGCGACTTATAAGAAAAAATACTGTTCCTTTAAGAAGACTGTTTTTAGACAGTTAAGAAATTGTCTTGAGTTGCCTAGAAAAGCCCCCCAAGATTTGCTTTTATGTTGTAGAGGTTTACATAAAGCTTTAACTGTTAAAGATTACAGATAGCTCCTAAAAAAAAAAAATACAAACTCAAGATCCTTATAATTATTTGGGTTTTAGACTTACTGATCAAGCTGCTTTTCTCTAGAAGATAGTTATTCTCAAAGCAAACTTCAGGAGTTTCTCTTATTTCTGACTATTAAATAAATAAATTATACACATGTGACTATAATAACTTTTCAAAAATTCTAGTTACAATCTCTCTTCAAGAGAAACAATTGAAAGTTTAACTACTCACTGTCCATGTTATATTAAAACCAACTATAACAGTCCAGTATTTAAGTGGTTTTGTCAACAATTTTATAATTCTCAAAGACAAGGTATTATATAACTTTAAAAACTCTATCTTCTTTAAACAAAAAGTGGAGAAATTATACCTCCATACACATTATTTATACCCCAATACACATTATTTAAATCATACTTTTATTTTTAAGAATTTTAAAATTCAGATGTCTAAGAACTTAATAAATGCCTCATATTATCTTAAAACTAGACATAATCATGTCTAGGTAAGATGATAAGAATCCACTCATTGACACCTGGCATAAGCCTGAACAGAAGGTTATTATGGGGGAAAGAGGGCGGTGTTTCTGTTTTATCCACAGAATACTGCAGAAACATGCTAGCTTCCAGAATGATTCCTGTAACAAACTGACCTGTGAGTTCATGAGTGCCCTGGCAGTGATGACAAGAAAGCTGTGTTAAGTGCACAAAAAAAGAGGAATCAGAGAGAAACAAGAATATTGGTATAAAAATTGGTTTTCTACTTCTCCCTGGGTCACTACCTTGCTTCCCACACTTTTGGGACCTTTCTTGGGTATTTTGCTGCTTTTGTCTTTTGGCCCCTGGGCCTTTAAAAAACTAACCAGTTTTGTTAAGTCACAGATTGAAGCTGCTCTAAGTAAGCCAGTTGCAGTCCACTACCATCAGCTGGATATCCAGGACTCAGACGAAGAAGATCCTCCTCCCACCGAGACAGAAACTGCGACACGTCTCCAATTTTCCACCCTTGCTGCTAATGCAGAGTCCCCTTGGTTCCTTAAGTTTTGGAGACAATAAGGACGAAGAAGGGTGACCTCCAGCTCCTATTATAGCTTAAGAGCCACAAATTGTGGCGTTACAATTGACATAATTCTTGTAGAGGCCTTACTGAGTCTGAGGTTGATAATTCTCCTATGAGAAATGCACAAAATTCAGAATTGTGCATGCTGGTTCGTTAAAAATGCGAATCTGGTATGGGCCCAGCATGGGTGCAAACTAAGTATTGCAGGGGAAGGTCCATATAGACCATTTCTGAGTTCCCTGAGAGACAAACCCGGTTTGGAAAGAGGTTGGTATCTGATTTCAGTTACAATTAAAAATTTTTCTAAGGCTCTGCCTCACCTCCCCAAAAGATACCAAGAGCCACAAGTGTGGGTCTGTGACAGCACCCACGGGAAGAATCAGGTCAATGTCCCCCCAGCCATGGTAATGCCCGCTCATCTAAAGATGAAGAGATTATTTGATCACCTCAGTTAAGTGTGGCCTTATTAAATTTAATTCAAAAGGGGGAGATGTCAGAGACCATCCCGTGAGAAAGTGATCCCCTCTCAAATCTCTTTAACAAATCAAATGGCCTTGTGCTAACAGCTGGTTGCCACCCCCTTTCCTCCCTATTCCCTTCCTAACACCTAAGGCTGTAAAGTTGAATAATGGTCCCCTCTTCCTTATCTCTTCCTGAGTTCCCATGACATCCAAGGACATGAGTTACGCCTGAGCCCAGCCTGACACCCAAGGCTGTCAAGGAGGATCTATGTTCCAGAGATAAGATGCAGAGTGCCTGCAAGTTTGGCGCCTGACATCAGCCCCCATGTCAGCAGATGCCCACTTCTTTGTTCTTTGTATAATTCCCCCTCGACCCCTCCCATATTCTCTGCGATGTATGCTTTAAAAAGAAGGCACCTCAGCTTAATAAACGAGACCTTGATAGGTACAATTCTACTTGGTCTCCGCCTCTCTTTCTTTTCCTCCCATTTCCTTCCATGTTCTCGGTCCCCCTCGCACCCACGAATAACTGAATCCCGCGGGACGGGATAGTGTATAGAACAGATTTTAATGTAGTAAATAGCCATAAAATATTGCTATCCTTATTAATTCTGGATCACAAAAAATATATATCACGAGAATATATTATTGTTCAATAATACTGAAAATATTTGAATTTTAAAAAATATTGCTTACAATTTTAATATAAAATATTTGCTACTAGGTCAATACACAGAAAATAAAGTAATAAAAATAAGAACAACCAAAATTTTAGTAAATTTTTTAAATGCTAATGCTTTAAAATTAGTATTCAATCTAGTAAAGAATATATAATTTTTCTCTAAATAATACTCAAAATAAAAATTATGAACAGTAATAGTGATTTTCTATTTTCACATATTTTTCATGCTTTCTTGGTAAATATATTAATCTTTAATAAAAGTGTTCAAAGAATGTGCAAATAGAATGTATTCATGAGAACATAATTAAAACAATTTTTATTTTTTAAATAAGATTATTTATTTTATATTAAAATAAAATAACTATTTCTAAAAATGACATTAAAGAATACATGGCATATTAATATTAACACATTCATATTATATTAAAATGAAGTAAAGTATTTTATTAAATAAGCAATGTTAGGGCTGATATATACAGCCTTAGTACAATAAATGTGTGTGTATGAATTCCAAAAATAAACCTGTGTTGTCACTTACTAATGTATAGCAAAACAAGTGACAAAAAGGTGTTACAAAACGTCACAGACTACTAAAGTTTTGATATAAAGCATGATGTTGAATGATGCTAAAAGTTCTTTAGGAATAATATATTTAATGTCAGTGAATGTGGTGTGGCAACTGACAGGTCATCCTACACTGGGACAGCTGCCGAGAGACCTGTGCTCATCAGGCTCTTTACTGAAAACAACTGGAAATGAGGACCCTAAAGATTAAGAGTGGAGGTAAGGCCACCCTTGAGGAATTCCTTCAGCAACATCCCGGTGGCTCAGTATTAAACTCACATTTCTTAATTACCAAAAACCAGAAATAATTAGAACTGAGAATATTAATACCAAACACGACCTAGTGCATACAAGCATTATTTTAGGGATCCTAAAATATCCTAAATCCTTGAGATGACTCTGTGAACAATGACAGAAATGTAACAATAACAACAACAACAACAACAACAACAAAAATATCAAAAGAGTGTCTAAAGCCCATGAGCTATCTTTGGCTAAAGGGCAGAGATTTGTGCTGGCAGCTTTGAATGAGAAGACTAGCAGTGCTTTGTTGTAAGAAAGCAAGAAAGACCACATTTTCATAATCACTACCTTATAGAAAAAAATGCCTCAGATTTGAATAAGCAATTGTTTAATAAGACTACAGAGCAAGCGAAGCAAAAGAATAGCAAACTGAGGTTTATAAGTCTTTAAAGATGAGTTCAGCCTTTGGAAATGGCATAATGAGCATAATATAAAAATATTAAGATAATAGACAATATAAGCAATTGTACCACAAGATCAAAATTACGCATAGCATTTCTGTAGAATGCTGGATTGAAGAAGAACAGAACCAACTGCACAATTTGTGAGCCAACGAGGATTTGCGACATGAAAGGTAGTTAAGTAGTTCGCATGTTCAATAAGCAAGATCGGATTAGGAAAACTGTGTTCTCTGGGCCTAGCCAAGCCCATTTTGTGGGAGTCTGCTCTTTTTCTCCTCTTAGATGAAATCTTGCACAAGCCTTATGATTTTCCACTCACTTTCAGACAATAAAAAGGCCTCCAGGTTCAATAACAGCTCCATTCATTCCTGTATAACAAAATAAACTCCAGCTTTCATTTAAAGGTAAGTCTCCAGGTTAGAATCAATATTCTGTATCCACAGTCTTTTATTTTGAGAAAATACAGAAAAGATGAAGGTAGGAAGAGAGTACTAGGGGAGGATTCTAAAGATCATCTGAAGGACAGAGTTCTTGCCCCAAGATCTGTTTCAAGCAGAAAGCTCTGAGAGGATAATTTACTATCCTTTCTTCTTAAAAACTTTCTTCTGCAAATTGTATCTTGGGTATTCTAGGTTTCTGGGCTAATATCCATTTATCAGTGAGTGGATATCAAGTGACTTGTTTTGTGATTGGGTTACCTCACTCAGGATGATATCCTCGAGATATATCCGTTTGCTTAAGAATCAAGAGATTCATGTAATTCATGCTTTGCAGCCCTGCCCTTGGGCTGGATGAGATTAGTAACTGGGCTCTGTTCTTCCTTATAGGATAGCAAGGGCAGGAAACCTCTCCCAGCAATTTTAGCTAAGGAAGGCTCAGCTGACTGGCCACTTGCATTCCAATCCTCTTCTACAATAGACAGTTTCTCTGTCTGTCTGTCTGTCTGTCTGTCTGTCTGTCTGTCTGTCTGTCTGTCTGTCTGTCTATCCGTCTCTCTCTCTCTTTCTTTCTTTCTTTCTTCTTTCTTTCTTTCTTTCTTTCTTTCTTTCTTTCTTTCTTTCTTCCTTTTTCTTCTTTTTTTTTCTTTGTTTTGTGGGAGGGGGTTTGAGGAATGGATTTCTCAGTATATCCCTGGCTTTTGTTGAGATCAATCTGTAAACCAGGCTGACCTTGAAATAAAAAATCTACCTGCCTCTGCATCCCAAGTTCTGGGATTCAAGGCAAGGACCACCACAGTCTGGTAACCCTAAAACAATTAAACCTCAAACATAAAATGCTATTTTTTTAAATCAAGATCAACAACAAGAACAACAACAAAAATATTAAGAAATACACTAAAAAGCTAACAAGGAAAATAAAGCCTAAATTAAACCACTGAACCATAAAATACACTAAGACCCTTATAAAAACAACAACAACAACAGACAAACAAACAAAAAACAAAAACAAGAAAAAAACACTAAAAATACACAGGAAGCCTATAAACCAAACCAAACCAAACCCAACCAAACCAAACCAAACCAAACCAAACCAAACCAAACCCAACCAAACCAAAACAAAACAAACCAAAACAAAACAAAACAAAACAAAACCTCTAAAACACTCTTCAAAAACTCTACAAAACCTTGCGAAGACCTATAGTCAACTAAAAAAAAATACACAAGGCAAAATGTTCCTAATACCTTTCTTTCTTTCTTTTTTTCTTTTTTTTCTTTCTTCCTTTCTTTCTTCCTTCCTTTCTTTCTTTCTTTCTTTCTTTCTTTCTTTCTTTCTTTCTTTCTTTCTTTCTTTCTTTCTTTCTTTCTTTCCTTCTTTCTATCTTTCTTCTTTTCTTCCTTTCTTTCTTTCTTGCTTTCTTCCTTTCTTAATTTCTTCCTTTCTTCCTACCTTTCTTCCTACCTTTCTTCCTTCCTTTCTTTCCTCCTTTCTTCCTTCTTTCCTTTCTCTCTCTCTTTCTCTCTCTTTTCTTTCTTTCTTTCTTTCTTTCTTTTTTCTTTCTTTCTTTTTCTTCCTACCTTCCTTCCTTCCTTCCTTCCTTCCTTCCTTCCTTCCTTCCTTCCTTCCTTCCTTATTTCCTTCCTTCCTTATTTCCTTCCTTCCTCTGTCTTTTTTCCTTTTCCTTCTCTCTCTCTCACTCTCTCTCTCTATGTATGTATCTATCTATTTATCTCTCTCTCTCTCTCTCTCTCTCTCTCCTTTTCATTTTCTATGCTTTTTAATTTTAAAACTGGGTTTCTCTGTTTATTCCTGGCTCTCTGGGAGATCAATCTCAAGACCAGGCTTGCCACCAACTAAAAAATCCCCTACCAGTTCACCTTAGGGCTATCAATTATATGAAAGGGGCAGCCATTGCCTGCCAACTCTAAAATTATGCACCACCAAAATAAAAACCCTCAATTTTTAAATAAATATTCAAGAATACACCCACAAAAAAAGAACTTAAATAAAGCTATGAAATATTAAAATAAATAAATCCTTGAAGTCTAAATGAAACCTGAAAAGTCCAAAACACACTAAAAATTGAAAAAAAGTAAAAATATGAAAAATACAGAAAAACACTAAAAATACATTC
>NW_028227330.1:637500-647500 GCF_978045245.1 Mus caroli | reverse complement strand
TCCAAGACCTCTGCCTCTAAAGTTCTTGAATAAAAGGTATGGGATACCTCAAACTGGAAACCCTAAAATTTTTAATCTAGGAAATAAAACCTTAAAATTTTTAAAAATACTTATGAACACACACACACATACACAAACACGTACTAAAACACTAAAATATAACAGTAAATCCAAAAAAAAAACCTCCACAATCTTAAAAAACACTATTCATACAAAAAAAAAAAACTATAAAAGACCCTTCTAAAAACCCTTAAAACGCTTTCAAAATTCCAAAAATTTCCATAGAGTAACTTTCTTATGTACAGTATTTCTTTCATTATTTTTCCTTTTTCTTTTTTTCTCTTTGTTTCTTTGTTTCTTTGTTTCTTTCTTTCTTTCTTTCTTTCTTTCTTTCTTTCTTTCTCTCTATGTTTCTTTCTTTCTCCGTTTCTTTGTCTCTCTCTTTTTCTTTCTCTCTTTCTTTCTTTCTTTCTTACTTTCTTCATTTTTATATTTCACTCTCTCTTTCTTCTTTCTTTCCTTCCTTCCTTCCAACTTTTTTCGTTCTTTCTTTCTTTCTTTCTTTCTTTCTTTCTTTCTTTCTTTTTTTCTTTCTTCTTTCTTTTTGTCTTTGTTTTTTTGTTTCTTCCTAAATTTCTCTCTCACTGTCTCTGTGTCTGTCTCTCAGTCTCTCTTTCTCTCTCTGTCTCTCTCTGTCTCTGTCTCTCTGTCTCTCTGTTTCTCTGTCTCTCTCTCTCTCTCTGTCTCTCTCTGTCTCTGTCTCTCTCTCTCTTGAGTTTCTTTGTGTATCTCTGTTTGACTTCCAGCTCCATGTGGAGGCCTCAAAGAACTCTAATTAAAAAACAAAACAAAACAACAACAACAAAAAACAAAAAACAAACAAACAAAAAAAAAAACAAACACCTAACTCTGTCTCCCAATTACTGAGATTAAAGAAATTGGTCAACATTGCCTGGCAAACCCAAAACTAGGAAATCTCATATATAAACCCCTGAATGTTTTAGAAAAATCAAGTACAAAAACAACAACACCAAAAACAAAACCCTAAGCAATACAGTAATATGCTACAAAAGTCAAGTAAAATCAAACATAATTAAACCCCAAACCCAAAAATACACTAAAATCATTAAAAAGAAAAAGAAAAACACTAAAAATACACTAGAAGCCTGAACAAAGACAAGGACCAAACCCAAAGAAATACATTAAAATGGTAAAAAAATAAAGTAAAATAAAGCCTAAATGATATCCCAAATCTGTAAATACACTAAAATCATTAAAAAAAAAAATGTGTATACCCTGGCAACATGGAAATCACTCTGTAGTCCAGGCTGCCCTTAGAAATCAGAAATCTACCTGCCTCTGCCTTACCAAGTGTGGGATTAAAGACATGGATCACCACTGCCTGGCAAAACTAAAACATTTAAACCCAAAAAATATAAACATAAATATTTTCTAAAAACATTCAAGAATACAAACACACAAAATAGGAAAACGTTAAGAAAATGAAATAAAGCCCAATAAGAATGAAAATCAAGAAAAAAAATTCTAAATTCTGAATAAACAAAGAAAAAAATTAGTATACATATACTAAAACTCTTAATGCCAAAAATCTCTAAAACGCGAAAAAAAAAAAAAACTACAAAACTCATAAAAAAAAAACTAAAATTATATATATTTATTTATTTAGGTTTATGTTATGTTTATGTTTATATTCATATTTATATATTCAAGAATCTAAAAATGATTCTAAACCCCCCCCTTAAAAAATTCTCTTTGTATTCCTGTCTATCCTGAAACTCACCATGCAGACTAGTCTGACCATTAACTCAGAAATCCAAGACCTCTGCCTATAAAGTTCTGGGATAAAACGGATGGGTCACCACACACTGGCAAAAATAAATTTTTATACTACAAAATAAAACCATAAATTTTTGAAAAATACTCAAGAACTGACAAACAGACAGACAGGCAGACAGACAGTCAGTCAGACAGACAGACAGACACACACACAAACACACACATATACACTCATACAAAATAGTAAAACCTTAAAATATAACCTTAAAAAAACAAAACAAAACAAAAAAACCCTCTAAAACCTATTAAAAGACACTAAATATAAACTAAAATCTAAATAATCCAAAAAATAAAAACTATAAAACAGTCATCTAGATCTCTAAAAACGTTTTCAAAAAACTCTAATATTCATAAAAAAAAAATACGAAAGAACCCAAAAGAATTCCATACAGTAAATTTCTTACTTAATCTCTTCCTTTCTTTCTTTCTTCCTTTCTTTCTTCCTTCCTTCCTTCCTTCCTTCCTTCCTTCCTTCCTTTCTTCCTTTCTTTCTTTCTTTCTTCCTTCCCTCTCTCCTTCCCTCCCTCCATCCCTCCCTCATTTCCTCCCTCCCTTCCTCCCTCCTTTCTTTCTTTCTTCTTTCTTTTTTGGATTTTTGTTTCTCTCTCTCTTTCTCTCTCTCTCTTTCTCTCTCTCTCTCTCTCACTCTCTTTGACCCTCCCTCCCTCCCTTCCTCTGTCTCTCCTCTCTCTCTCTGTCTCTCTCTGTATCTCTCTGTCTCTCTCTGTATCTCTTTGTTTCTCTCTTTGAGTTTTGGAGACTGCGTTTCTCTGTGTATCAATGGCTGTCTACTACCTCCCTGTGGAGACCTTGCTGAACTCTACTTTTAAAAAAAAAAAAAAAAAAAAGCACCTAACTTTGTCTCCGAATTGCTGGGATTAAAGTCATGGACCAACTTTGCCTGGCAATCCCAAATGATCAAATCACAAATATAAAACCTTTAATGTTTTTTTAGAAAAATATCAAGTACAAAACAACAACTGTAGTCTCACGTCCCCAAGCCTGATACCTGCATGCTCAGTGGTGGAGTGTGCTGCTCAATTGTTCTGCCTAGCCCACTGCTGGAGCTTGCTGATTTGCTCTTCCAAATCTGTCACGTGGTCACCATGCTACTGGACCCCAAGATTATTATTTGGCAGGAATTGGGCCCCCTTCACCTGCTCCATAACTGCGTGCAGAATAGTAAAATTGAGCTTTCATCAGGATGACTGTCTTAGGTCCATTTTTATCTCATACTCTCTAGCCCTTCTTCTCTTCCAGGTTATTAAGGTACCTTTCCAGCCTAGAACCCACACATATGGTCATGTGGGTGGAGACATTTGGCGAACAAACACAGGACTGAGAAATGGCAGAGGACATTTGGAAGAAGCACTGCTGGTTTGGATCTCCATAAAAGAAGAAAATAATTAAAGGAAATTCATACCGGAGAAGGTCGGTATGGGCTAAGTTGAAACAGCATTAACCCAAATGCTAATTCACTTAGTTTCAGCAGTGAAGTTTATCAGGGACTAGGAACTGTTAGGCGATTAAACATAGCTCCCAGAAGCTACATTTTTAGGCATTAGAAAAGAAAGGATTTATTAAAAAGGAAATTAATGATCAGGTGGATAAGCCACAGTCCAAAAAAAAAAAAAAAAAAAAACTGCATCATGAGGAGGAAGGAAAATGTCCTAAAAAGCACAGTTAATTTCAGGAGTGCCATGATTTGTTCTCTCTGGGCCTTATAACAAAAGTACTCTGGCCCCTTTTGTGTGTTGTCTAATGTCTGGTGCACCAATCTCTTCTCAGGTTCAATTCATGTATGTTTGTGTCCAGTCTGTATGAATGAATGTTCTATATTTTCTGTTGGATAATAAAGATGGTATAAAAAATTTTATCTGCAAAGCCAAGAGCTGCCACGTGCCTCAACCAGGAATTAGACATATGGCAGGAGAGTCCCTGCTGGAAAACTGTTCGTTTTAGAAAAAAAGGGCGAGTCTACAATCTCTTAGTTTCAGGATAAAAAAGCTGATAAATGGTTCGTGATTAATGAATTTGATAAATTATAAAGTTCCCTTTATTCTATGATTGTAGCTACAAAAATTAATATTCTCTGATTGGTCTAAAGTAACTGCTTCATTTGGTGCTTTTTTATTGGAAATGTGTTCTGTGTGTTTTCACAATCAGCTCAAAAGTTGTTGGTTAAGATTAATAATTGTTACATTGCTACAGATAGTCTTAAATTTCATAACTCAACTTCAGAGTTCTTCTAACATGTGACATAAGGAAGACCAAGAGACAGGGTCTCTAAAGATATTTCTAGTTTAAATATTAATGAATGTGGTTTCTATTCTAAAAACTAAAATTTAAGATAAGATTTAAAGCAATGCCTCTTTATTAAAGCACTAAAGCTTACATATATTCATAGGTATTAATTGGCAGCCAAACTTTGTAATATGATAGTAATGCTTCTAATATTAATGATTTTAAAGATGATAAATTGTTTTAAACTTGGGTTTTGCTTTCCCAAGTTTGTAGATATTATCCTAATGTTGCAAAAGAGACTTGAAAATTATGTTTAAAACTTCCAGTGTTCCATTGACTACAGCTTGCTGTTTGATTGCAAATTTAAGATTTTCTACTCACCCATATATTGTCAATTAAGATTATTACAAGAGTAATCATCCTATAATTGTGCTAATACTTCATACAAAACTTGGACAGAGTTATCTAGCTATGTTTGTCTTTATGCATAGATTAGACCCGCATACAATCAGTTTGTGTATAGTTGATGCCTGGAAGGAAACTGCAGTTGGGCAATTTTTTCACAACACTAAAGTCAAATAACCTCATTTAAAAATGGGGATCAGAGCTAAACAAAGAATTCTCACATGAGGAATACCGAATGGCTGAGAAGCACCTGAAAAACTGTTCAGCATCC
The DNA here is from genome assembly GCF_978045245.1 of Mus caroli. NCBI lineage: Eukaryota > Metazoa > Chordata > Mammalia > Rodentia > Muridae > Mus > Mus caroli. Next base: position 642,723 of record NW_028227330.1, on the reverse strand, counting down.
TTAATGATCAGGGAAAAGCAAATCAAAACAACCCCGAGAGTCCATCTCACACCAGTCAAAATGGTTGAGATCAAAAATTCAGGTGACAGCAGATGCTGGCAAGGATGTGGAGAAAGAGGAACACTCCTCCATTGTTTTGGAATTGCAAGCTTGTACAACCACTCTGGAAATCAGTCTTGCGGTTTTTAGAAAATTGGACATGATACTACCAGAGGATACTGCAATACCTCTCCTGGGCATATATCCAGAAGGTGTTCCTACTAGTAAGAAAGAAATATGCTCCACTATGTTTATAGCAGCCTTATTTATAATAGGCAGAACCTGGAACGAACCCAGATGCTGCTCAATAGAGGAATGGATACCAAAAATGTGGTACATTTACACAATGGAGTACTACACAGCTATTAAAATGAATGAATTTATGAAATTCCTAGGCAAAAGGTTGGACCTGGAGGAAATTATCCTGAGTGAGGTAACCCAATCACAAAAGAACTCAAGTGATATTTTCTCACTGATAAGTGGATATTAGCCCAGAAACTTAGAATACCATAGATATAAGGTACAATTTGCAGAACACATGAAACTCAAGAAGAACGAAGACCAAATTGTGGATACTTTGCCCCTTCTTAGAATTGGGAACAAAACATCCATGGAAGGAGTTACAGAGACAAAGTTTGGAGCTGAGACAAAAGGATGGACCATTTAGTGACTGCCATATCCAGGGATCCATCCCATACTCAGCCTCCAAATGCTGACACCATTGCATACACTAGCAAGATTTTGCTGACAGGACCCTGATATAGCTGTCTCTAGTGAGACTACACTGGGGCCTAGCAAACACAGAAGTGGATGCTCACAGTCAGCTATTGGATGGATCACAGAACCCCAAATGGAGGAGCTAGAGAAAATAGGAATGGAGCTAAAGGGATCTGCAACCCTATAGGTGGAACAACATTATGAACTAACCAGTTCCCCGGAGCTCTTACTCTAGCTGCATATGTATCAAAAGATGGCCTAGTCGGCCATCACTGGAAAGAGAGCCCCATTGTTCTTGCAAACTTTATTTGCCCCAGTACAGGGGAAAGCCAGGGCCATGAATTGGGAGTGGGGGGTAGGGGAGTGGGGGGTAGCGAATAGGGGACTTTTGGGTTAGCATTGGAAATGTAAATGAGGAAAATACCTAATAAAAAAAAAGAAAACAAAAAATCCTAGACATACTAAAACCCTGAAAACCTAAAAAGACAAAAACAAATAAACAAAACAAAACAGAACAAAACAAAACAAACAAAACAACAAAAAAACTCTAAAAAACTCTTCTAAAAAAAACTAAGAACCATTTTAAAAAATTCCTACTATTCTAAAAAAAAATAAAAAGAAGTCAAAACTGTCGATAAAATACTGTTATTTTTAAATTTCTTTCTTTTTTGCTTTGTTTCTTTGTTTCTTTCTTTGTTTCTTTGTTTCTTTGTTCGTTTGTTTCTTTCTTTCTTTCATTCTTTTTCTCTTTCATTCTTTCTTTTCTTTCTTTTTCCTTCCTTCCTCCTTCCTTCTTTTCTCTTTTTCTTCCTTACTTCCTTTCTTTCTTTTCTCTCTCTCTCTCTCTCTTTGTTTCTTCCTTTCTTTTCTGTCACTGTTACTTTCTTTTTAACTTCTTTCTCTCTCTGACCTTCCTTTGTTTTTGCTTTTTGTTTATTTTTTTTTTTTTAGTTTTTTAGAAAGGGTTTCTCTATGTATCATTGGCTGTCCTGGAATGCACTTTGCAGACCAGACTGACAATGAACACAGAAATCCAAGACCTCTTTCACTAAAAAGTTGAGAAAAAACGTGTTGATCACCCCTGACTGGCAACCCTAAAATTCTCAAAAGGAAAAATAAAACCTTAATTTTTTTTTAAATCTATTAAAACACATTCACATACAGACACATACAGACACAAATAGTAAAACCATAAAATATAACCCTAAATCAAAAAAAAAGAAAAAGAAAAAACCAGACTAAAAAGTTTTTAAAAAATACTAAACATACACTAAATCCCTGAAAAATCTAAAAGACAAAAATAAAAAAAACAAGAAAACCAATATTCTAAAACACTCTTCTAAAAACAATAAAAACCATTTTTAAAAAATCCCTATTCTAAAAAAAAATGCCAATAATGTCGATAAAATACATTTATGTATAAATTTCTTTCTTTTTTCTTCTTTTTATTTATTTGTTTGTAAGTTTCTTTCTTTCTTTCTTCCTTTTTTTCTTTCTTTCATTCTTTCTTTCTTTCTTTCTTTCTTTCTTTCTTTCTTTCCTTCTATTTTTCTTGTTTGTTTGTTTGTTTGTTTTCTTTGTGTAAGGCTTGGTTTCTCAGTGTATACACTTGAAGTCATGGAAATCAATGTTTAGACCCATCTGGCCTTGAACTCAGAAATCCACCTGCCTGTACCTAACCAAGTGTGTGATTGAAGGCATGGAGAACAATGCAGTGGCAACACTAAAACTTTTAAACCCCAAAAAATATAACCCTAAAAATTAAAAGAAAAAAATACTTAAGTGCAAAGAATCACACACACAAAATCAATAAAACAGTAAAATATTGAAAAATGAACTAAACACATTTTCACTTTCTTTCTTCCTTTCTTTCACTCTTTCTTTCTCTCTTTCTCTCTTTTTTTCTTGTTTTTTTTTTTTTTGTGTGTGTGTGTGTGTGTGTGTGTGTGTGTGTGTGTGTGTGTGTTTTGGAGACTAGAATTCTTTGTGTTTACACTGGCAGTCATGGAAATCACTCTGTAGACCAGGCAAGCCTTCAACTTAGAAATCTGCCTGCTTCTGCCTACCAAGTGTAGGATTGAAGGCATCGGTCACCATTGCCTGGAAACACTAAAACTCTTAAAACTGAAAATTAAGACTAAAAATTAAAACAAAACAAATAAAACAAAACAAAACAAACAAAAAAACCACAAAAACACAAAACAACAACTACAAAAAAAATCAAGAACACACAGACACACACAGAGAAGTAAAACAGCAGATCTTTTAAAAAAATGAACTAACCCGTAATAAGAACCGAAAATCAAGAAAAAAACCCTAAAAACTTAATAAATTCCCACCATAAGAACTAAACAGATTCTAAAACATTTAAAGCCAAAAATCTCTAAAATGCTGTTCTAAACACCCTACACACACACACACACTCACATTTATATATATATACATACAAACATACATACATATATATACACACACACATATATATGTATATGTATGTGTATGTATATGTATGTATGTGTATGTGTGGTTATGTGTACGTTTATGTGTATATGTTTGTGTATATGTATGTGCTTATATATATATATGTGTGTGTGAGAGATTATGTATATGTATTATATATATATATATATATATATATATATATACACACACATACATACATACATAATGAAGAATCCAGAAATTACCTTTTTTTTTTTTTAATTTTTGGAGACACCGTTTCTCTATGTATCCTTGGAGGTCCAGAAATTCACTGGGTAGACTAGCCTGATAATGAACTCAGAATCCAAGACCTCTGTCTCAAAAGGCTGGTATAAAAGATATGGATCACCACTGTCAGGCAACCTTAAAATCCTTAAACCTCAAATAAAATCTTTTTTTTTTTTTGAAAAACTCTCAAGAACACACACAAGTAAAACCCTAAAATATATCCATAAAGGCACCCCAAAAAAACTCTCTAAAATATTTAAAAAAAACTAAACATACACTAAAATCCAACAATCATAAACAAAAACAAAAACTGTACAACAGTCTTGTAAGAATACTTAAAAAATAAAAAACCTAATATTATAAAAAACATAATAAAAAAGATCGCAAAAAATTCCATATAATAAGTTTCTTACTTACAGTCTTTCTTCCATCCTTTCTTCCTTTCTATCTTTCTTCCTACCCTTTCTTTTTTCTTTCTTTCTTTCGTTTTTCTCTCTCTCTCTTTCTTTCTTTCTTTTCTGTAATTTTGTCTTTCTTTCTAACTTCCTCTCTCTCTCTCTCTCTCTCTCTCTCTCTCTCTCTCTCTCTCTCTCTCTCTCTCTCTTTTAAATTTTTTTAAAGTTTTTTAGACAGGGGTTCTCTTTGTATCCTTAGCTGTCCTGGAACTCACACTGTAGACTAGCCTGACCATGAATTCATAAATACAAGACCTCTGCCTCTAAATGCTGGTATAAAAGGGATGGGTCACCACAGACTGGCAACACTAAAATTCTTAAACTACAAAATAAATTTTATTTTATTTTTTAAATATTCAGGAACACACACACAGAGACACACACACAAAATTATAAAACAGTAAAACAATAAAAACATGAACTAAACTCTAATAAGGACCAAAAATGAAGAAAAAATCCTAAAATTCTTAATAAGCAAAGAAAAAAAAAACACTAAACAGATACTAAAAACCTTAAAGAAAAAGATTTTCTAAACGTTGTTCTAAAACCCCCAAAAAAAACCCGAAAAAAAAAAAAACCTCTATAGTTCCAAATATATATATATATACACATTCAAGAATCCAAGAACGACCCTGAATGTCTTCCCTCCCCGCTCCCCCCGAGTTTTTTCTTTCTTTCTTTCTTTCTTTCTTTCTTTCTTTCTTTCTTTCTTTCTTTCTTTCTTTATTTATTTATTTATTTTTTAGAGACACGGTTTCTCTGTGTATCCTTGGCTGTCTGGGACTCACTCTGTAGACTAGCCTGACCATGAACTTGGAAATCCAAGACCTCTGTCTCTAAAGTGCTGGAATAAAACTCATGGGTCATCACTGACAGCAATCCTAAAATCCTTAAACCACTAAAAAACCTAAAATTAAAAAATATATATATTCAAGAACACACACACACACACACAAATAGTAAAAAATTAAAATATAAACATAAAGGCCTCCAAAAAACTCTCTAAAATGTTTACAAAACACTAAACATACACTAAAATCTAAAAAAAAAAAACCCTAATAATTATACAACGCTCTTCTACAACCACTTAAAAAAAATAGTACAAAAGAACCCAAAATTTTCCATAAATCAAGTTTTTTACTTACAGTCTTTATTCCTTTCTTGCTTCTTCCTTCCTTTCTTTCTTCCTTCCTTTCTATCTTTCTTCCTTCCCTTTCTTTCTTACCTTTCTTTCTTTCTTTCTTTCTTTCTTTCTTTCTTTCTTTCTTTCTTTCTTTCTTTCTTTCTTTCTTCCCTTTTTTTC
>NW_028227330.1:627500-632500 GCF_978045245.1 Mus caroli | reverse complement strand
AGGCATGGATCACTCCAGACAGTAGGCAAGCCTAAAATTCTCAATCCACAAAATAAGACCTTTAAATTTTTTGAAAACTATTCAGGAACACACAGATACACACACACAGACACACACAGACACACACACAGAAACACACACAGACACAAACACAGATACATACACACACAAATAGTAAAACCATAAAATATAAACCTAAAGCAAAAAAAAAAAGTCTCCCTAAAATATTTTTTAAAAAACTAACCATACACAAAACCCTATAAACGAAAAAAAGAAAAAAAAAGGAAAAAAAAAAAGGAAAAAAAAAAGGAAAAAATATAAGGAAGCCCAATATATGCATAAAGTAATTTGTTTCCTCCTTCCTTCCTTTACTTCATTCCTTCCTTCCTTCCTTCCTTTCTTCTCTCCTTCCTTCCTTCCTTCCTTCCTTCCTTCCTTCCTTCCTTCCTTCCTTCCTTCCTTCCTTCCTTCCTTCCTTTCTTTCTTTCTTTCTTTCTTTCTTTCTTTCTTTCTTTCTTTTTGACTTTTTTGCACAATGGGTTTCTCTTTGTATTTCTGCCAATACTGGGCATGCCTCTCTAGAGCATGCTGGCCTCGAACTAAGAAATCCAACGCTTATTCCTCTCAAATGCTGGGATATAAGGCATGGGCCACCACAGCCTGGCATTCCTGAAACACTTTTTTTGTTTGTTTGTTTGGTTGGTTTTTTTGTTTGTTTTGTTTTGTTTCGAGACAGGGTTTCTCTGTGTAGCATTGGCTGTCCTGGAACTCACTTTGTAGACCAGGGTGGCATCGAACTCAGAAATCCTCCTGCTTGTGCCTCCCTAGTGGTGGGATTAAAGGCATGTGCCACCACGCCCTGCAACCCTGAACCTCTTAAACTCACCAAATAAAACTTAAAAATTTAAAAGGAAAAGAAAAGATAAGAAAACTCAAAAACTCACAGAAAAAAACCTGAAAAACAAAGATAAAACCGTAAAAAACACTTAAGAAAACACCCCAAATCCAAAAATACCCTAATATCATTAAAAAAAAAAAAAAACAAACACTAAAAGTGCACTAAAATACTGAACACCAAAACAAAAAAACAAAACAAAACAAAACAAAACTGTCTAATAAAAACCCTACAAAAGCCTTAACAAAAACACTAAAATTATAAATAATAATAGTAATAATAATAATAATAATAATAATAATAATAATAATAATAAAACAAGGACACAGTATGAAATTATAAGTCTTTTTTTTTATTTTGTTTTTTTTTTGTTTTTTGTTTGTTTGCTTTGTTTTGTTTTGTTTTGTTTTTTGGAGATTGGGTTTCTCTGTGTGTCTCTGGTTGTCCTGGACTGCCATCTGTAGACCATGCTGGCCTCGAAATCAAAAATCCAACTAACTCTGCTCCCAAGTGCTGAGATTTAATGCATGGGAAACCAATGCCTGGCAATCCTATAACTCTAACTATAAAAATAAAACCTAAACATTTCAAAAAATAATAATAGTGAAATATTCGAAAAATAAATAAATAAATAAATAAATAAATAAATCCAAATAAAAGATAAACCTTAAAATTTTTTGATTAAAATCCCCAAAATCCTAAAACACCATAAAATTCTAAAAAAAAAAAAAAAAAAAAAAAAAAAAAAAACACTAAAAATACACTAAAGTACTGAAAACCAAAAATAAAACTCTAAAACACTCCAAAACTAAAACATAAACATACACTAAAACCCTGAAATGCAAAAAAACTCTAAAACAATTATCAAAAAGGCCTAAATACCCTTTAAAAAAACGTTAAATTCTAAAAAATAAGAATTAATAAAAAGAAAAAACAATACATAGAAAGCCTGAAATGTCCAAAGAGTCATCATCTTTTCTTTCTTTCTTTCTTTCTTTCTTTCTTTCTTTCTTTCTTTCTTCCTTTCTTTCTTTTCTTCCTTTCTTTTTGTGTGTTTTTGAAGACTGGGATTCTATGTGTGTATAGTGGTAGTCCCTGAAATCACTCTGTAGACCAAGGTGGCCTACAACTCAGGAATACACCTGCCTCTGCCTACCAAGTCTTAGATTTAAGGCATGGATTACCACTGCCTCGTAACACTAAAACCCTTAAACCCCCAAAATATAACCCTTTAATTTTTAAAAAATACTCAAGTACACACACACACACAAACACACACACACACACACACACACACACACACACACAGTCAAATAAAACAGTAAATCATTTAAAAAATGAACTAAACCCTAATCAGAACTGAAAATCAAGAAAAAATCCTAAAATTCTTAATAAACAAAGAAAAAAAATCACTAAACATATACTAAAAACCTTAAAGCCAAAGTTCTCAAAACGTTGTTCTAAAACACCAACAAAAGCCTTTAAAAAATATTCTAAAAATCTAAATATATATATACATATTCAAGAATCCAAGAATGACCTGATTTTTTTGTTTTTTTAGTCTTTTTTTTTTTTCCCAAGTCATTTGAATTGTGCATGTTAAAAAGTGCACGGTTGCCGGGCGTGGTGGCGCACGCCTTTAATCCCAGCAATCAGGAGGCAGAGGCGGTTGGATTTCTGAGTTCGAGTCCAGCCTGGTCTACAGAATGAGTTCCAGGATCAGCCAGGACTATACAGAGAAACCCTGTCTCAAAAAACAAAACAAAACAAAACAAAACAAACAAACAAAAAAAAAAAAAAAACTGCACGGTTACCAACAGCAGTCTTGGACCTGCCTCTGTAAACCAGGCTGGCCTTGAAGTAAGAAATCCAATACTTTTTCCTCTCAAAGTGCTGGGATTTAAGGCATGGGCCACCACTTCCTGCCTACCCTAAAACTCTTAACTCCAATAAAACCTTAAAATTTAAAATATAATAATATTCTAAAACTCTAACCCAAAAAACCCAAAAAATAAAAGATAGAACCCTAAAAAAGAAATGAAAAAAACCCAAAACACTGAAACACACTAAAACACTTTTAAAAAAATCAGAAAAAAACACTAATAATACACTAAAATACTCAAAAAAAAAAAAAACCCTATAACATAATGTTATAAAATACCCTACAAAACCCTTTCCATAAAAAAAAAAAACTTAAATTCTAAAAAATAAGAAAAAAAAAGAAAAAAAAAAAAACAGAAATGACAAAATGTCCTTTAAGTATTTTTTTCTTTTCTTTCTTCATTTCTTTCTTCCTTCCTTCCTTCCTTCCTTCCTTCCTTCCTTTCTTTCTTTCTTTCTTTCTTTCTTTCTTTCTTTCTTTCTTTCTTTCTTTCTTTCTTTCTTTCTTTCTTTCTTTCCTCATTTTATTTCATTTTATTTTATTTCATTTGTTTTTTGTGTTTTTCTAGAATGGTTTTCTCTCTGTATCTCTACCTTTCCTGGAGCTCCCTCTTTATATCAGGCTGGCCTCAAACTCAGAAATCTGCCTGCTTCTGCCTCCCATGTGCTGGGATTAAATGCAAGGGCCATCACTGCCTGGCGACCCTAAGCCATGGTCCACAATTTCCTAGCAAACGTAAAACAATTAAATACCAAATATAAAACCTCAAAATTAAAAACAAACAAACAAACAAAAAACAACAAAACAAAAATCTGAGAAATAAAGCAAAATGTTAAAAAATAAAAAAAATTAAGCCTAAATAAATCACCAAAACCCTAAAACTCACTATAATCCTTAAAAAACAAGAAAAACAACAACAACAACAACAAAACACTTAACCTACACTAGAAGTCTGAAAACCAAATAAATCTAAAACTTCTTCTAAAAACCTACAAAACCCTTAAAAAAAAAACCTATATATATATCTCAACCCTAAAATGACCCTTAAGCTATTTTTTTGGTTGAATTTATCTTGTTTTTGGAAACTGTTTCTCTGTATTGCCCTGGCTATACTGGAACTCACTCTTTAGACCAGGCTGGCTTAGAACTTACAAATCTACCTACCTCTGCCTCCCAAGGGGTTGGAAAAAAGGCATGACCCACCACTGACTGGCAAAGCTAAAACACTTTACGCCTGAAAAAAATAAAAAAGACAATAAAAACAATAAACGAAAATCCTGAAACCAAAAAAAAAACAAACAATAAATCCATAAACCTAAGATACCAAGAAAAAAAAAAGGAAAAACAAATAAAACTCACCAATAGTCTTCTAAACACCCTATTAACCCTTAAAAAGAACCTAAATTGCTACAAAAATACCAAGGAGCCTAAAATTTCACTATGTCTTTCTCTTTCTTTCTTTCTTTCTTTCTTTCTTTCTTTCTTTCTTTCTTTCTTTCTTTTTTTACTTCTGTCTCTCTCTTTTTCTTTCTTTCTTTCTTTTTTCCTTCTTTATTAATATCTATCTTTTTTTTCTTTAATTTTTTTTTTTTTTTTTTACTTTTTGGTGAATGGGTTTCTTTGTGTACTTCTGGCTGTCCTGGAATTCACTCTATAGACCTTGCTACATTCAACCTCAACAAACTCCAACACACACATACACACACACACAAAACCCTAAAAAAAAATACTAAAACCCTAAAGAAAAACCCTAAAGTCCCTCCCAAAAAAAACCTTCTAAAACGTTTAAAAAAAAAAAAAAAAAACTAAAACTAAAATCCTAAAAACCAAAAAAATCCTCTAAAAAAATATTTTAAAAATCCTGAAAAACCTTTAAAAAACCTTAAAATGCTTAAAAAATAAGACAAAAACAAAAACCAAAACAAAAACCCACAGAAAGCCCAAAAATAGGCATAAAGGAATAATTTGCTCCCTTCCTTCTTTCCTTCCTTCCTTCCTTCCTTCCTTCCTTCCTTCCTTCCTTCCTTCCTTTCTTTCTTTTTTTTCCTTTTTTTTTCCCTTTGTCGTGACTGTTTTGTGTGTGTGTGTGTGTGTGTGTGTGTATCCCTATCAGTCCTGGAGCTTTCTGTGTAGACCATACTGTCCTTGAACTCAAAAAATCCTTCCTCCTAATTGTTGGGATTAAAGGTATGGGCTACCACTGCCTGGCAACCCTAGAACAAT
>NW_028227330.1:577500-617500 GCF_978045245.1 Mus caroli | reverse complement strand
CGTCTGAGATGAGGCTGGGCGCCCTGTCCAAACTCCAGCTGAAATAGATGAAGGATTCCCACTAACCCGGCCATGATGGGATTATAATAAGGCACCAGGTAGGGAACGACTGTCCAATTATCGCTGGGTCCTAGTGGCGGGTCTCAGAGGTGCTCTCCTGCAGCCCACGAATCTGGCCAAGGTAAGAGAGGTTATGCAGGGAGCGACTGAGCCCCCCTCAGTCTTCCTCGAAAGGCTCATGGAGGCTATTAGAAGATATACCCCATTCGACCCCACGTCTGAGGGTCAAAGGGCCTCAGTAATTATGGCCTTCATTGGCCAGTCGGCTCCTGACATTATGAAGAAGTTACAGCGAATTGAGGGCTTGCAGGATTACACCATAAGGGATGTAGTTAGAGAGGCAGAGAAAGTGTATCATAGGAGAGAAACAGAAGATGAAAAGTTAGAGAGAGAGAAAAGAGAGAAAAGAGAGGATGAGTATAGGAGAGACAGGATGCAAGAAAAGGTTTTGACTAGGATCCTGGCCGCATTATGAGAAAGAGATAACGGAAGAAGAGGTAGACTGTCATGAAACCTGGGAGACAAAAGACAGCAGGGACCAAGGAGACCCCGAGAAGGCGGGCAGCGCCTGGAGAGGAACCAATGTGCATATTGCAAGGAAATGAGCCACTGGAAGAGCAACTGTCCAAAAAAAAAAAAAAAAAAAACCAAGAGGTAAATGTGCTTTCTCTTGGAGAAGTTGAAGACTAGGGGGAAAGGGGCTCGGACCCCCTCCCCGAGCCTAGGGTAACCTTAGAAGTGGAGGGGACCCCCGGGGACTTTCTAGTCGACATGGGAGCCAAATTTTCAGTACTCAAAACACCTCTAGGAAAAGTGAAGAAAATTGAAAAAACCTTGGTGATCAGGGCCACGGGACAAAAAATGTATCCATGGACCACATCCCGAGTAGTAGACATAGGGCGAAATCCAGTAACTCACTCTTTTCTAGTCATTCCAGAGTGTCCTATGCCTTTATTGGGGAGAGACTTACTAACCAAGTTAAAAGCACAAATAACTTTCACCTCTAATTGACCGGTGGTTTTGTGGGGAATAAAAGTGACCCAGATTCTAGAGCTGTCTTTACAACTAGGAGAGGAATATCGACTTTACCAAAATAAAGTAAAGCCCCATGAGGGATTACAGGACTGGTTGAATCGATACCCTCAGGCGTGGGCAGAGACGGGAGGAGTGGGGATGGCAAAACTGGTCCCCCCCGTGGTGATTGGAATTAAGTCAAGGGCCACCCCTATAGGGGTCCGACAATATCCAATGAGCAGAGAAGCTCAAGAGGGTATACGCCCCCAAATCAACAAACTGCTGCAACAAGGCATTTTGGTTCCATGCAAATCCCCTTGGAACACTCCTCTACTTCCAGTAAAAAAACCAGGGACCAGTGACTACCGTCCAGTCCAGGACCTTAGAGAAGTCAATAAGAGAGTTCAGGACATACACCCCACGGTGCCAAATCTGTATAACCTCCTCAGCACCTTGCCACCTGGTCGGACATGATACACAGTCCGGTATCTTAAAGATGCTTTTTTCTGTTTGAGGTTACACACCAACAACCAGCCCTTGTTCGCTTTCGAATGGTGAGACTCTGAGAGTGGACAAGACAGACAGCTCACATGGACGAGGCTGCCTCAGGGATTCAAGAACTCGCCCACTTTGTTCGATGAAGCCCTACACCGAGATCTTGCTCTTTTCTGAGCCAATAACCCACAGGTGACTCTTCTGCAATATGTAGATGACCTGCTCCTAGCTGCAGAAACACGCGAGGACTGTGAAATTGGAAACCATAACCTCCTGGGCGAGTTAGGTAAGCTGGTCTATAGGGCCTCTGCTAAAAAGGCTCAGTTATGCCAGATAGAAGTGATCTACCTAGTATATGTCCTGAGAGATGGACAGCGGTGGCTCACAGAAGCCAGAAATCAAGCTGTTATGTAGATCCAGGCCCCAACCACTGCTCGCCAGGAAAGAGAGATCCTGGGGACTGCCGGGTTTTGCAGACTCTGGATTCCGGAATTGCCTCACTGGCAGCTCCCTTGTATCCACTAACCAAAGAGAAAGGGGAATTTACCTGGACCAGGGAACATCAGCTAGCCTTTGAAACTCTCAAAAAGGCAGTGCAGCAGGCTCCGGCATTGGCCCTGCCAGATTTAAACAAACCTTTCACCCTATACATTGATGAAAGAAATGGAGTGGCAAGGGGAGTCCTTACCCCGGTTTTGGGACCATGGAAGTGCCCGGTAGCCTACTTATCAAAGAAACTGGACTCTGTGGCCAGTGGATGTCCCTTCTGCCTGTGAGCGATAGCAGCCACGGCTGTGCTATTAAGAGATGCTGACAAACTTACTATGGACCAGAATGTTACCATAGTGGCCCCAAACTCTCTTGAGAGCATCATCAGGCAACCACCGGACCGCTGGATGACCAATGCCCGAATGACGCTTTACCAGAGCCTATTGCTGACAGAGCGAGTAAGTTTCGCACCCCCAGCAATTCTCAACACTGCCTCCTTACTACCTGAGGCTGACGAAACCCTTGCACATAAGTGTGAAGAAATAATGGCAGAAGAGACTGGAATCTGGCCAGACCTCACAGACCAACCTTGGCCAGGGGCGATGACTTGGTTCACGGATGGAAGCAGCTTTGTGGTAGAAGGTAAGCAGATGGCTGGGGCAGCAGTAGTGGATGGAAAGTCTGTCATATGGGCCAGTAGCCTGCCGGAGGGTACATCAGCTCAAAAAGGGGAACTAATTGCACTAATTCAAGCCTTAAGGTGGCAGAAGGAAGGACTCTTAATGTCTATACCGACAGCCGGTATGCTTTTGCCACGGCTCATAGTCACCGAGCAATATACCGACACCGTGGACTGCTGACATCTGCCAGGAAAGATATCAAAAATAAAGAAGAAATTCTCAGCTTATTAGAAGCTGTTCATTTGCCCCGTTGGGTGGAAATTATCCATTGCCCAGGACACCAGAAGGGAACTGGGCCCGTTGAAAAGGGAAATCAAATGGCAAACCAAGAAGCTAAAAAAGCAATCCAAGGGCCAATGACTCTGGTGATGAGAAACCAACAGCCCGCTGCTGAGGAAATAAATAAAAGAAACCTCACAGAAGAAGAGGGGCGAGATTAAATAGCTAACATACACCATCTGACTCATTTAGGAACTAAAAAAATACTAAAATTGGTTAGTAAGTCCCCCTATTACAATCCTGGATTAAAGAGAATTTTTAGGAGATAATAAAAAACTGCCATGCTTGTGCACTTACCAATGCTGAGTCTAGCAGGCTCCATGAAGGAAAACAACTGTGAGGAGACAGGCCTGGAGCCTACTGGGAAACTGACTTCACTGAGGTGAAACCAGGTAGGTATGGAAATAAATATCTCCTAGTTTTTATAGACACCTTCTAGGGATGAGTCGAAGCGTTCCCCACCAAGAAAGAAATGGCTAATGTAGTGGTCAAGAAGATACTTGAAGAAATCCTTCCCCGCTTTGGGATACCTAAGGTAATGGGGTCAGACAATGGACCTGCCTTCGTCTCCCAGGTAAGTCAGGGATTGGCCAGGCAACTGGGGACAAATTGGAAATTACATTGTGCATACAGACTCCATAGTTCAGGACAGGTAGAGAGGATGAAGAGAACACTAAAGAAGACTCTGACTAAAATACCTTAGAATCCAGCGGAAGTGATTGGACAGCCGTTCTCCCTTATGCCTTGTTCAGGGTTCGGAATACACCTGGACCCCTTGACCTAACTCCATTTGAGTTAATGTATGGGGCGCCCCCACCCATTTTTATGACTGTAGGGGATAGGAATCGCCCGGATGTGTCTTTCTCTCCTTCTTCCAATCTTTTGGTTCGATTAAAAGCTCTCGAATTAGTAAGAAAAGGGGTCTGGGAACAGCTAAAAGAAACCTATGTTGCTGGTGACACACAGGCTCCGCACCAGTTTGAAGTAGGAGACGCAGTCCTGGTGAGGAGACACCAAGTGGGAAACCTAGTACCGAGGTGGAAGGGACCCTTCTTGGTGCTACTGACAACGCCTACCGTGGTCAAAGTGGAAGGAATCCCCACTTGGGTCCATGCATCCCACGTCAAGAGAGCACCCCCTGGAGTCAGCCATGATGAGTGGACTTTGGAGAAGACTACTAACCATTTTAAGTTGTGCCTGCTTCGTAGGAGCGATGACAAAGGACTTCAACCCCCACAGTCCTGTTCAACAAACGTGGCAGGTACTCAATGAGGGGGGTAGGGCTGTATGGACAATCGCCAAGGTACACCCTCTGTGGACTTGGTGGCCTGATATTTTCCCTGACATCTGTAAGTTAACTATAGGAACCCCTCCTGGATGGGACTTGGAGGGGTACTCTGACATTCAGAGGGCACCTTTAACACCCTGTCCGTACGTAGAAAAACATTCGAGAGACCCATGGGGTGGTTGCTCTAACCAAAGGGATAGAAGTATGCCTCGAACCCATGCCTTCTATGTCTGTCCCGGGCCCCACTGAAGTCAATCCCATAATCCAACATGCGGAGGTAAGGCTGACTTCTTTTGCAAGAGCTGGGGTTGCGAGACTTCAGGTACAGCCCACTGGAAGCCCTCCTCAAGCTGCGACTATATGAGAGTAACAGCCAACTATTCCCTAGCGTCTTATGTACCTGGAGGATTTGACCTAGATGAGTGTACTGACTAGTATCATCCACGCTGCATCACCTTTGCTGAACCAGGGAAAAGAGCTCTGGGATGGACAAAAGGGTATACCTGGGGTCTTAGGATTTACAAGGAAAGATATGATGAGGGATTATTGTTCACTATCAGATTAAAAATAGAGACCCCCTACAATCCTTTAGGCCCCCCAACCAAGTCCACACCCTTCACCCATACTCAGCGTAATCCAGTGATTGCGGACCCCCTTAGTATGGCTACTATCACCCAACCTCCCACTCCTCAGGTACCTCTAACTATTACCCCTGAGATTCCTTCAACAAGACAGAGGATGTTTAACCTAGTGAGAGGAGCCTTTTATGCCATTAATAGAACTGATCCAAGGGCTACTGAGGACTGCTGGCTATGCTTGTCCTCGGGTCCGCATTATTATGAAGAAATTGCCTTCAATGGAGATTTCAACAGAACCAGCAGCCATACTTCCTGCTCTTGGGGAACAGGACAAAAACTGACCCTGACTGATGTATCTGTGAGGAGTCCAGGTCTCTGTATATGCACCCCACCTTCCACTCACAAACACCTATGCCAACAAATTCAGTCCGTGTCCAGAACGGAAGCTAATTACTATCTTGTATCTTCCCCGGTTGGATGGTGGGCTTGCAATACAGGTCTTACTCCCTGTGTATTAACTAAGGTTTTTAATTCAACTCATGATTTTTGTGTCATGATCCAGCTGTTACCCCGCGTATATTATTGAAAGAGGAAAAACTGAACTTTTCCTGAACTCTCTTACCCCTCCCATCCAGAGATTGTTCCCGGAACACACCTGAACTTTTTACCCCAGAGTACTCTTCACCCCAGAAGTCCGACCCCCTCCCAATTGAAAACTGTTCCAGGAACATTTTTTAGATAAAGGGTCTCCTGGAACAAACCTAGTCCTACCCCTCCTAACTGAAGACTGTTCCAAGAACATTTTTGAGATAGGGGCCTCCTGGTACTACCCCAGAATGTTCCAATAGATCGAGTACATTGCCAAAATATAGGACACGACCCCTTGGTGACGTAAAACTTGTACTTTTCCCCTGGCTATTTCCTATAAAAGCCTGTGAAAATTTGGGCCAATTGCCGATTCTCCTCTCCACCATGCTGGGTGTATGAGATTCGACCCCAGAGCCTCTGGTATATGTGCTTTTTATGTGCTTTCTTGTCGTTGCTGTATTAAATCTTACTCTCTCTACATCTTATGTTCGGTCTCAGTGTCTTCTTGGGTGCGCGGCTGTCCCGAGGCTTGAGTGAGTGTCTCCCTTTGGGAGTTTTTGAGTCTTTCATTTGGTGCATTGGCAGGGAATCAGCGCGTCCACCCAGAAGTCCTGGACCCACTCAGAGGTAAGATTTTCTGTTCTGCCTTGGTCTAGTGTCTGTGTTCTGTTTCTGGAGGCCAGGAAGGTCTCGATCTGTGG
Source organism: Mus caroli (assembly GCF_978045245.1). Lineage (NCBI taxonomy): Eukaryota > Metazoa > Chordata > Mammalia > Rodentia > Muridae > Mus > Mus caroli. The sequence goes on along the minus strand of NW_028227330.1, from coordinate 611,328 downwards.
GCCTTTGAGAGGCCATCTGAATCTGTCTGTGGGCCTTGGAGAGGCCATTTGAATCTGTATCTGGTGCGATCGCAGTTTTGGTTTTGCGTGACGCTCTGTGCTCAGTATGAGCAACAGAGACCGCACTCCGGGAGGGAGTGCGGGGTGGATAAGATCAGACGTGTCCAGGTGTCCACCGTCCGATCTGCCCCTGGGAGACGTCCCAGGGAGGAACCGGGGAGGATCAGGGACGCCTGATGGACCCCTCTGGAGACCAGGTAGGTCTCAATCTGAATCTGTCTGTGGGCGATGGGAAGTCGCCGCTGTTTTTGGTTTCTTTTTTTGTCTCAAGTTTCGTGTCCGCTCTTGTTGTGCCTGCTGTTATTCTAAAAATAGGACAATCTGCCAGAACGGGAGTAAATGTAAAATCTCGCCCCAGTCAGGACAGTGTTCTTTCTGCCAGGGCGGGAGTGAATGTGGAGTCCCACCCCCGTCAGAGAAAGGGAGTCGATGTGGAATCCGACCCCGTCAAAAAGTGGCGTTTGGCTGGTTGTGTTTTGGTCACGTGACAGACAGACTGTGTGAGTGTGTGTTAACCCTTTGTCGACTGTAGACTTGGACTGACGTCAGGACAGAATTTGTCAGGTTTTAGAAAAGGGAAAAAAAAGAGAAAAAAAAAAAGGAACCATCAGGCCGGTTCTGCCCACCGCGCTCTCGGCGAGGCAGTGCCGGCGGCTCGCAGCGGGGGGCAGCGCCGGCCGGCCTTGCTGCGGGGCCATCGTGGGGCGAGACCAGCTGCCACCGGCCGACAAAGGCAGCGCACGGTCCGCACTCGGCTGGGGAGCCCCAGGCTGCTCAAAAGAGAACCTAGATGTGGAGCCGGCTTTGGCGGCGCAGTTATGCTGGTGGCGAGTGCGGAGGCCTGCCGGTTCCGCCTGGCGCCCTGGAGTGGCCGTGAAGCTTGCCACAGCTGGGGAGGGGCCGACTGCGGCCGCCGTCCCTCCTTTGGCTTCCCCCTGGAGTCTGCCCGCACTCCCTTGTGTCTGCGCGCCCGCCGCGGGGCACACAGAGAAGTGTAGTCGTTGTCCCCCGCCCTGCCGCGCAGGCGCCTTGCGTTTCCAAAGCTCGGGAGGCCGCCGTTGCCTCCGGCCAAAAGAGCTCCGTGGATGCCTGTGTGCGGGGTGGCGGGCCCCTGACGCCGTCACCTCCAGGGGCTCAAGCCATGCCGGAAAACAAGTGGTTAAATTGCCCCTCATTTGGCTCCTCCCAGAGTCTGCGCACAGGTGCCTGCCCACACTCCCTCCCTTGTGTCCGCCACCCGCGCCGCCGCCGCTGCTGTCCCCACCGCAGCCGCCGCCGCCCGACCGGCGGCGGGGCCGTTTCGCGGGAGGGGGCTGCTGTCTGCACTCCGCCAGGCCCGCCGCCGCCTCCAGGCCATGCGGGAGGACAGTGCAGAGAGTACCGGATGTCTAACAAGTGGTTAAATCCCCCCTCCCTGCCAGTGTTTGTTTGCCACTCCCACATTTCCCGCGCTGCGGTGCGCGGCGGGGATTCGGCGCTTAACTCTTCATTCGCCATTACTGAGAAAATCCTGGTTGCTTCTCATTTCCCCACCGGCCCCGCTCTGCCGCTACGGCCGCCGTATGAGCGTGCGCCTGCCCGGCCCCCTGTATCCTGTCTCTTGCTAACCGTTAACAGAAAAAAAATTGTGTTCATTTTGAAATATCAGTGGTCTGGTGCAGCCAGATGTAAGAGCTGCACTCCCTTTTCTGCCCCATGTGTTTTCTCTTCTCAGGCACTGCCCTGAGCTGCTAGCAGTAAGTCTGTTCTAAGCTCCGGTGAGGGAGACATCTAAGGTAAGGAGCACCTACAAGTCTAACTGCCAGGCTCTGATGGTCTCGTCTCTGTGGGACTAGAAAGTGCCCCAACAATCTGACCTAGGTAATGAGATCTCCATTGCAGTTAAAAACAGGAGTAAAGAGAGATAAATGACAAAGACTAGAACCTAGCAAAGTGACACTTGCTAATAATACTAGCACTTAGAGATGATCTGTAAGAAATAAGGAGCCAGAAAATTTTCTAAAAAAGATAAGAGAAATGAAATGCTGGTCACAAAAGTCAGGGAGACTAGAAAACTTAGTACCTGGCAACAAAAGCAAGCCTTTGGCTAAAGATCAAAGTGTTTACTGTCCTAACAAGAAGAAGAGGAGCCCCCCTCATGACCAAACCCTTCACCTGTTCGTGGATAAAAATAAAGAGATAGCAGAAGGTGTGCTAACACAGAAGCTGAGTCCTTAAAAGAGACCGGTAGTCTACCTGTTGATGCAGCTAAAAAGAGACTGTTTTCATATTCCTCCACTGACCAATGCAAAGCAAGTTTAAAAGGTCCCTGGACACTACAGGTCTTTGCAAACTGTGGATTCCAGGTTTTGCTGAATTAAAAAGATAAACAGCCCCTCGTATAAGAAATAAAGAACAACCTTGGAAAAATTAGACCTGGTGACTGAGAGATGGCCTGCTTGTCTGCACATAATGGCTTTTGGTCAGGGACACATGATCCAATTGTTTCCCTGACTGATGGACACATTATTAGAGCTTTTTGTTGACAGAACAAGTGACCTTCGCTTCCCCTGCTAACCTGCTGAGTCTTCACCTACTCATCACTGCTCTGACATTCTGGCAGGAGGAACTTCGGCTCAGAAGGTGAAAAAATTCTGGCCCTCCTAGAAGCTCCTGAATGAACTGGGTGAGTTGGGGTATCGGGTATCGGCTAAGAAAGCCCAGCTAGGCCAGAAAAAAGACTGTGATGCTGATCCCAACCCCTACCACCCCGCGCCAAGTACGTGAGTTTCTGGGGACGGTGGGCTTTTGCAGACTCTGAAAAGAAAAAGTCCCATTCACCTGGACTGAGGAACACCAAAAAGCCTTTGACAGCATAAAGGCAGCCTTGCTTGCAGCCCCCGCCCTGGCTTTGCCAGATTTGAATGAGCCTTTTACCCTATATGTTGATGAGCGGGCTGGAGTAGCCCGCGGGGTTTTGACTCAGACTCTGGGGCCCTGACAAGCTTACTCTGGGTCAGCATGTGACTATACCCACTACCAGAATTTGTTGCTGAATGATTGAGTGACTTTTGCTCCACCTGCCATCCTCAATCCTGCCACCTCCCCTTGGCGGATGACTCCACTCCTGTACATCAATGTGCTGATGTCCTGGCTGAAAAAACTGGAACAAGGAGAGATCTGACTGATCAGCCTTGGCCAGGTGTGCCTGCCTGGTACACAGATGGCAGCAGCTTTGACACAGGAGCAGCAGTGGTTGATGAAAAGCAGCTCATATCCATGGGACCATCTACCAACAGAGGGGGCTACTTACCTCGGCAGGTAAAGATCAAATCAGCCTTGGCCTGAAAGTTTGAACTGGTACACGGATGGCAGTAGCCTCATGGTTAAAGGTAAGCGGAAGGCAGGGACAGCAGTGCAGCAGTGGACAAAAAGCAGGTGATCTAGGCCAGCAGCCTCCTTATAGGGACTTCAGCCCAGAAAGCTGAACTTGTGGTTTTGATACAAGCATTATAAATGATACTGACAGCAGGTATGCTTTTGCCACTGTATGGAACAATATACAAACAAAGAAAGCTGTTGACATCTGCAGAAAAAGACGTTCTCAATATGGATAAATGAGACTGCTCACATAAGTCATCAAGAAGATTATTAAAGAAAATTTTTCCAAGGTTCAGAGTGCCAAAAGCAATAGTGTCAGATAATGGCCCTGCTTTGTTGCCCAGGTAAGTCAGGGTGTGGCCAAGCATTTAGAGGTCAAATAAAAATTACATTGTGTGTATAGACCTCAGAGCTCAGGATAGATAAAAATTAGTTTAAAACTCTAAGACAGACCTTGATAAAATTAATCGTGGAGACTGGCACAGACTTGGTGTTCCTTCCCTATGCCCTATTTCTTGATTCAGTTTTACTCTGTTTAAGATCCTTTATGAAACTCCTATGCCCATTGCTGTTTTAAATAATGTGTTTAAACCTATGTTGTTAATAATGCTCTGTATGCTAAGTTAAAAGGCTTGCAGGTGGTCTGGTCACAACTGGAAAGAATTGGACTGAGTACGCGGACGACATCGCGCCAGGGATCCCAACAGCCGAGACAGTGAACGAGCTGGGTACCCCAAGGACATCTCACCAGTTCCAGCCAGAGATCTGATCTACGTGCACCTGCATCATGCCCAGACCCTCAAGCCTCGCTCAAAAGGCCCCTGCCTAGTTCTGTTTACTAATGCTTCTTGTTCTGTTTTTGTTCCCATGTTAAAATAGAGTAAATGCAGTATTCTCCGCATAAAAATATAGACTTCTGAAATTCTAAGATTAGAATTATTTACTAGAAGAAGGGGGGAATGAAAGAGGAAAAACTGAACTTTTCCTGAACTCTCTTACCCCTCCCATCCAGAGATTGTTCCCGGAACACACCTGAACTTTTTACCCCAGAGTACTCTTCACCCCAGAAGTCCGACCCCCTCCCAATTGAAAACTGTTCCACGAACATTTTTTAGATAAAGGGTCTCCTGGAACAAACCTAGTCCTACCCCTCCTAACTGAAGACTGTTCCAAGAACATTTTTGAGATAGGGGCCTCCTGGTACTACCCCAGAATGTTCCAATAGATCGAGTACATTGCCAAAATATAGGACACGACCCCTTGGTGATGTAAAACTTGTACTTTTCCCCTGGCTATTTCCTATAAAAGCCTGTGAAAATTTGGGCCAATTGCCGATTCTCCTCTGCACCATGCTGGGTGTATGAGATTCGACCCCAGAGCCTCTGGTATATGTGCTTTTTATGTGCTTTCTTGTCGTTGCTGTATTAAATCTTACTCTCTCTACATCTTATGTTCGGTCTCAGTGTCTTCTTGGGTGCGCGGCTGTCCCGAGGCTTGAGTGAGTGTCTCCCTTTGGGAGTCTTAGAGTCTTTCATTATCACCCTGCATCCAGTTTAGAAGAAAGCTATGCTGGCCGGCAGTCAAAAAGAGAATCAATTACTTTAACCCTGGCTGCATTCATGGGAATAGGTATGGCAGTAGGAGTGGGGACAGAAGTGTCAGCTTTGATAGAAGGAAGACAGGGAATTCAGTCTTTGAGGGATGCTGTTAATGAAGACCTAATGGCAATAGAGAAGTCCATTGATGCTTTAGAAAAATCTTTGACCTCCCTGTCTGAGGTAGTTTTGCAGAGCAGGAGAGGTCTTGATTTGTTGTTCCTAAAAGAAGGAGGACTGTGTGCTGCCCTTAAAGAAGAGTGCTGCTTCTATGCAGATCATACAGGAATAGTTAGAGACTCTATGCAGAAACTGAGAGAAAGATTAGAGCGAAGGAAACGGGAATGGGATGCTCAATGGGGGTGGTTTGAGACATGGTTTGAATTACAACCATCTTGGATAACTTCTTTGATTTCCGCTGTAGCTGGACCAATCCTTATGATATGCTTAGCTTTAGTTTTCGGCCCCTGTGTAATAAATAGAGGAATGGCTTTCATCCAGAGTAGAATTGATATAGTAAAACTCATGGTTCTTCAGAGACAATATCAACCTATAGTTCAGGTAAATGAAGAGTTAGGGGACACCAATCTCTAAAATTCTATGATTAGAATTAGTCTATACAGAAGAAGAGGGGAATGAAAGGAAATAAAACTTGAGACCTGTGATTCATGTAATGTATGTCAAATAGCCCAAAGAGTTGTTTGTGAGCTTTGAAACCTGGGCCTGAGAACATAGCAGAACAGACCAGGACATGTCCCGGCAGGCCCATCGCCTCCCTATCTCCCACCCCTGTGACCTCAGGCTGCTGATGTTTAAATGGACCAATCATGTGAAACCGCGCCAATTCTTCCCCCAGCCCCACTCCTTTTATATAAAAACCCCTAGCTTCCAAGCCTCTTGGTCGAATCCACTGTCTCCTGTGTGAGATGCGTTTAGAATCGGAGCTCCGCCATTAAAATACCTCCTGTTGTTACGTCAAGGTGTTGTGTTCTATTTGTGATTCTTGGGTGCACGCTAAATCGGGAGTGGAGTGGGGGTTTCCCCACTAGGTTCTTTCACATCCTCATGACCTAAGGTTCTTTTTGCAGCCTCAAGCAAATGACTAACACATTCACTAAAGTCTTCTTGGGTTCCTTGAATGATTTTAGTTAAAGGGGAAATAATGGAACCTTTCATAGGAATAGCATGCCAAGTTCCCAATGCTGTGTTAGCAGTTTGAGCCAAGAGACCCACTGGGCAATTTCTGCCTTTCCTTAGCCAAATATTTTTCTTGACCAGAAAGCTTTTTCAAGGTCCAGTCAGTCCAGGCACTGGAGGGTTTTTCTGATTAGCTACTGCAATGGTCTGGCACCTATTGAGGAAAACAATCCTCCATGAGAAAAACTATCCTAGAGTTAACACAGTTTAAATCTCTTTGATCCAATCACTACTGGGAGGGCTTCTAGGAGCGAAAGCATATAAGGGGGAGATGTACCATAAGTTCTAACCGCAGAGTTACGCTCTTTTAAGTCTTTAAAACTTAGTCTACAAAACTCTGTCTGTTGAATAGGGACAGTTAATTCTTCTTCTTGATTTCAAATTCATTATCACTCTCATAATCTTCTCCACCCTCCTGTTAGTGTCCACAGAGAAATTGGCATGGGGCACTTTTAAAGGCCCTAATTCTGCAGAAGCAGATTTGGCACTGGTGCTGGGGGATGCTTCTACCCCATAGAAGTGGGCAGGTCACAGCTAGCAGTTCTCTTGGAGTGAGTGATTACAAAGAAAGCCAATGTTTTGGTTTTTATGGCTCACTGAGCTTTCTTTTTTATGCCTCCTGAGACTATGGCTGGAGGAGGAACAAGGATAGTCTGTTTTAAGGAATATTCCTGTGAAGCTAGCTCTATAGAAAGGCGAGCATACTGCTGCTGTAGCTTTAGTACTTCTTGTAATCCTGCTACCTGAGACACCAGCTTATCCTTAGCAGCAATGAGAATAGAAACCTGTAAAGCCTGACACCATGGTGCAGAAGCACTAATAGGCAGCAGATAGGAAGGGGCACTGCAGGGAGGGCCTGAAGCAAGAGAGCAGCTCAGGTTTACTGGGCAAACTACCTCTTTCTCTAAAGTGTCTGAGTCCTCTGAAATTAAAGGGCTTTAAGCCAAATATTTCTTAAAGACTGGATTGTTCAGTGGTGGATTGCCCAGGGCGGGCTGCTCAGACAAAGTGGTTACCTGGACATGTGGATAAAGAGCAGCCTGTGGGACTTCAGCCCTGTCTGCAGCTTTTGGGGGCTTTGTATTAGGGAGGGTGCCCTCTAAAGCTTCCGGAGACAAGGGATAGGGGCAATATTCTGCAACTGACAAAAGGTGCTGTTTCTCGGATCATCAGCTGCATTTTATACCAAATCACGGAATAAACTCCAATAAGTAAATTAATTCTCAGGGACAGCATTGCATCAGGGCCCTGCTTTGCCAAAATTTCATTTTGTTCTCTACCTACTCTTCTCCATTTCTTACTATGTATCTCTGCTCCAACTATAATAAACCTGGACATGCCTGGTCTATGAAAACAAAAAAAAAAAAGTTTATCAAATCTTACTTTTAAACTCTAACTCCTCTTTCCATGAGAGCTGTCTTTAAGCAAATTATAAAGGCTGCTTCCTTTGATAGTTTGTTTCTCAGTTCCTGGAGTGGAGATGAATCAACTCACCAAGGACTTTTCTCTCTTCTATGAGCAGTGGAAGGGGTCCTTCACTACTTCTAAATTCTTGGGGTCAGGTCAAACTTCTCTGGAACCTCCACTGGAAGGAAATAAAGTCCAAAACTCGCCCTCACATTGGGTGCCCCTTATCCAGTCCCATAGGGTTCAGTTATTCATGGGTGCGAGTGGTACTGCAAACCTGGGAGGAAATGGAATTGGAAGGGGAAGAAAAGCTAGAAACCAAGCAGAGGGTCCTATTAAGTCTCCATTTATTAGGCTGATGTGTCTGTTTTTAAAGCATACATCCCGGGGAATAGGAAGGGGTCGAGGGGGAATTTAACAAAGAACAAAGAAACACCCTAAAAGAAGCCAAAAAACCCTAAATTCCTTTTTTTAAAACTTTCAAAAATCTAAAAACACCCTAAAAAACACCTGAAACTCTAAAAAATCCGTAAAACCCTAAAAATAACCCTAACACCTTTTTTAAAAATTCAAAAACATTAAAAAACCCTAATTTTTTTAAAGTCCTAAAAAAAAGTCCTAAAAGAAACAAACAAACAAAAACAAAAACTTGCAGGAGTTTTTAAAACACTAAAAAAAAAAAAAAAACAAACCCTAAATTTCTAAAAAAAAATAATAATAAAATAAAATAAAAACTTAGGACCCAAAAACCCAAAGACAATACTCAAAAACAAAACACTATAACCTTCAAATAAACATATAGTTATGATATATATATATATATACATATATAAACATTACAATGAACCTAAAACCCTAAAATAAACCAGTAAACCCTAATCCCCCCCAAAAAAACCTACATTTCTAAAAAAAATAATAAAATAAAATAAATAAATAAATAAATAAAATAAAATAAAATAAAAACTTCAGAACCAGAAACGCAAAACCAATACTCAAAAACAATAATCTATAACCTTTAAATAAACATATATATATATATATATATATATATATATAAAACATTACAATGTACATTAAAGCCTAAAATAAACCAAGAAACTCTAATCCCTAAAATAAAAAAAAAAAACGACAAAAACAAGAGAAACACAAAACAAAAATACACCATTACAACCCTGAAAAACCCTAAATTTCTAAAAAAAAAATTCTAGAACCCTAAAAAAAATTCCTTAAAAAATTTTTCAAAAAACCCTGAATTTACCCCCCCAAATCTTGAAATCTTAAAAAAAAGAAACCTAAATACCTATAATGCTAAAAAAAACTGATTCTTAAAAAAATTCTTTAATTCAGAAAAACCTAACCCCCCAAAAATCCCTAAAATACAATAAAAAAAAAAACCCAATACACACACACAGACAGACACCCAAAAATATTAAATAACAATATAAAACCTAACACCCTAAGGCTGTAATATAAACCGTGAAACACAATAAAACAAACAAACAAACAAAGCAACTTTAAACTTCTAAAAAAAAAAAAAAAAAAAGTCTAGAAATGGAAAAACAACCTTCAAAATTACATAAGACCCCCCAAACCCCAAAATAACCCTAAAGATTTTTATGAAAATCCTAAAAAAAACTACCTAAATCCTTATAAAGCTAAAAAATTAAAAATTAAACCCATTTTTAAATACACATAAAAATCCCTAAAATCAGAAAAAAAAACAAAAAATTAAACCGTGAAAAAAATTATAAAAGCCTAAAAAAAGCCTAAAAATAACTATTAAAAAAAAATCAGACCATAACCTCCCCAAACCCTAAAATTATTTAAAAAAAAAAAAATACAAAACCCTGAAATCCTAAAAAAAAATTAAAGTAGTAAACCAAAAAAAAAAAAAAAAAAAAACCAACATTTAAATTTTTTAAAAAACCTGAAATATCCCTAAAAACCATAAAATTAAAAACAAAAACAAAAATGAAGCTTTAAAAAAAATCACCAAAAATCCAAAATTCTTTTTTAAAACTCAAGAATGATAAAAAGACCCCCCAAAAAACCCTAAAATCCTAAAAAAAGAAACTCCTAAAATATTTTAAAAGCACTTAAAATACATCAAAACCCCGAATCTCCCCAAATCCCTGAAACACACTTTAAAAAACGTATAAAATCCTAATACCCTAAATATAAAAACTGAAATCCTAAAAAGAATCCTAAATTCAAAAAAAAAAAATCTATAATACCAAAATAAACCCAAGAACCCTATAAAGACCCTAAAACAAAAACCAAAAATCCCTCAAATAACTTAAAGCCGTAAAAAAAACAAAAAACAACAAACAAACAAAAATACAACAACAAAAAAACCACACAAAACATAAAAACAAAACAAAACAAAACAATATAAGAACTCTTAAAAAAATCCTAAAACATTCTAAAAACCTAAAAAAGACCTAAAATTCTACAAAACATCAAGAACCCTAAAAAAAAAAAATGTAAAACTATAAGAAAAAACCCTAAGGCTCCAAAAAAAATCCCAAAAATTTAAAAACACGATAAAATTCTTTAAAAAACATATACAAACAAGAAAACACCATGAAATTTCTTTTTTAAAAAAATCTCTTCAAAAAAATCCTAAATCACAAAGAAAATTCCTATAATTCTGAAAAACTGAAGAACACTAAAAAGACACAAAAAACACTAAAACCATAAAAAACCTAAAATCCTTTAAAAAGAAAAAGCTAAAAACCCATCAAAACACAAAAATCCAAAAAAAACCTTAAATGATGTAAAACATACCTACAAAACTTTAAAGCCCTAAATAAAAACCTGAAACCCTAAAGAGAATGCTAAAGTTCTAGAAAAGAAAAACAAAAACAAAAAACAAAAAAACAAAAACAAACAAACAAAAAAAACCTCTAAAATTCTAAAAAAAAAAAAAAAAAAAAAAAAATTACAAGAAACCTAAGAGAATGCCCTGCTTATAGACTATGGTAAGGCAGCTGTTTAACTTTCACAGTTTTGGGTGATGTATTCCGGGAGTACCAGATTGAATAAAGGGGAATATTCCTCCATATGATCCTGAATCACATGCTTTTGAAGAGTCAGGACTAGTGGTACTCAATTTTCCCAATATTGTGGCCCTTTAAAACACAGCTCCCAAATTGTAATGTTATCTCATTGCAAATTCAAACTATAATTTTGTTATAATCATTAATTGTAATGTATATATCTTATAAACAAGATATATGATATGGGACACTTGTATCAGGGTTGTTTGAGCACTGAAAAGAGTCTCAACCCATGGTTGGAAAACCATTAGTCTAGACACGATGGGGGTACCATTACCAATGTATAATGTTTATCTAGTGTTGCTGGGCAGATGTCTCCCACCCTTGAACGCAGAGGGTTTTTCAAGAACAGGCTTCTTCTGAGTCCCCAACCTTCTTTCCACACCTGTACAGCTTGTTGATGATCACTGATGTATCAAATGGCGGTACTTAGTAAATTAAAGTAATCCAGTTATCTCTTAAATTCTAGAAAATGGTAATTCTAAAAATGGTTCCACTAGCTAAAGCAGTGGCTGGCACTCTTCCTAGGGATCCCTTATGTAGTTTCCCTTTATATCTCCAAGGCCAACACCAGATGGCTGAGTCCCTCCTGGGCTGTAACTCTCTGATCTATTCTCACCCACTATGCAGCTTTCTTTCATGAAGAGATCACATGATAACACTGAACTCATCTCGTCTTTAGTCAGCACAAAGAGCCTAATTATTTTCCCCTATGGCGCAGTTGATCATGATTCTGAGACACAATCATACATGTTGTATTGACAAAAAGAATGACACTGATTTCTAGTATATAATAAAGCCTATTTTGCATGACTTCTTTTCAGGAGTCAGGAAATTCAAGAAGAAGACATTATCAGTAGATAAAGAAATTCTAGTGAGATGTTGAAATCACAGAAGGGATCCAATGGGCTAGAAAGACAAAAGAGGGAACCAAACTCCCTGTCATAATTAAACCTTTCCTATGACAGCATTATTCGTTGATTTTTATTTGTAGGTCCTATCCCTCCTGACCCAGTCCAATTTTTCCTAATATATTAAAACCTGAGGATTAGTCTATAGAAAATTACATTTGAGGAAACATATTCAAACAACATATGAAGGTGAATATTTGAAAATCTATAGTCATGTGGGGGCATTTTTCTTTCTACCTCATGTACACTTAAAATCTCTAGCTACTTCCTTCCCTATGAAAGCATGGCAGCCCACTTAGTGACGTGTGTTTAGGGTGAATAATGTTATACAAAGATGTAAACACCTTGCCATATCCTGTCAACCATATCTAGCCCAAAATGCAATATCCACATGAGAGTAGAAACATAAAAATAAATTTTATAGTATCTTGAAGCTAAAATTCCCAATTTAATCAAACCATCATTTAGAATCTTCTACTTAATACCAATGTGCTTTAAGTGTACAAGTCACTGGACTTTGTTGTGACTCTTTTCACAGGTTTATACTGTCCTTTAACCATTTTCATCCTCCCCACTATTCTCCATTTCTATCTGCTCAGCCCCCCTGCTGCTGTCCATACTGTTTCAAAATATCTCCTTTTATTTAATGTGCCTTATTAAAATTATAATTTGACAATTGTCATTTTGAGTTTGGCTTGTCTCACCTAACATAATTCCCATTACCATCTATTCTTTCTGAAATCAAAACCCTTCACTAGTAAACTTAGATGAGAAATACCTCTGTCTCTCTCTCAGTCTCTCTGTCTCTCTGTCTCTCTGTCTCTGTCTCTATCTCTGTCTCACACTCTCTCTGTCTCTGTCTCTCTCTGTCTCTCTGTCTTTCTCTCTCTCTGTCTCTCTCTCTCTGTCTCTCTGTCTCTCTGTCTCTGTCTCTCTCTCTCTCTCTCTCTCTCTCTCTCTCTCTCTCTCTCTCTCTCTCTCTCTCTCTCACTCTCTCTCTCATTTTAAGAAATTCACCGTGTGGTTGACATCTATATTTCCTCCATAGCTTGTCTATTTCACACAGTATAACAATCAACATTGATATTATGGATGTTTTGTGGTCCTTCTTAGATTATTATTGGAAAGAAAATCAAACTGGGAAGATATTACCTCAGATGAAGACTGCCCTCATCACACTGACATATGGCCACATCTGTAAGGAATGATCTTTTGTTGATGGCTGAGCTGGAAGAGTCTAACTAATTAGTTAGTGTCATCCACTATGAAGAGGATGTACAGTGTGGTGGGGACAGTGGAGGAGTCTGAAAAAGATTTTTTTTGAAGAACTGAAGATCTATGTGGCATGAACAATTAAAGTGCCCTCTAATTTGTAAGTAAATTCCATACTTACCTGTGTCCAGTATTCTGTCAACCCATATTTCAAATGTAAAATTACATTATCTATTTCATCCTGTTTTACTGAATTCAATCTATGAAATTCCTTGTAACCAGAAATGGTGGTAAATTTTAAAGAGCTTTAAAATGTGACTGTTAGATACCGGGTTGTTTTAAGTTTATCTCAAATTTGTAAGCAGGCCCAAGGACTATGATTTCCTTGCACTTTGCAAAGAATCCATAATTCATGATTGCCATTGGCTTCAATACAAGGTATTCAATCCTGTCAAACTCCAGCTTTCTTTGAATAAAAAATTGTCTTCCTCTAACTGTGGGTTTTGATAAAATGAATAGTGTGCTATCCAGTGTGTTGCCTCAAGAGTCTGGCAACATTTCTGATTCCAAGAACAGCTTAAAGATAACCAAGGGGAAGATTGTAACAGGGAAAATAACCACCAAGAATGCTGGTGTGTCAGACACTGAAGACTTTTACAGAAGGAAAATAAAAACAACCCCCCAAAAAACCCGAATAAACAAACAAACAAACAAATACACAATAAAAATGATACAAGAGTGAATCTACTTGGGCAGAATGTGAATCAGGTAATCAGGCCATTTTTGTAGGGATTTATTTTGGATTTCTAGGAGGCCATATGAAAATGTAAATTCTAGATGCTCAATGTTTCTGAGTGTAACTCCAGAAGGAACCAGCCTGATAGGGGTTCTATGATGTAAGCTGAGATAGGGTGATGTCACAGAGCACTGGTCAGAGTTTGCACATCTATTCCACGTGGAGACACTAGAATTCCTTGAAGCTGGGTTCAGTATCTTCACAGTGGTGTGTGAAAGCCAGATCAGCTCCTGACCCATAAAGTTTTTCCAGAGGCTTTTGGTGCCTGGCCTGGTTCAAAAAACAGAATCTTGAAAACTAGGACATTTGTTTGGGGTATGTATATTTATGGAGTATCTTGGACTCTCATGGCTCCTTAAGGCTATATGTTTTCCCTCCTACAGTAAGTAACTGTACATTCTAATTTCTCCCATGTTTGGGATCTAGGAGGGTGGACGGTTTAGGTTATTTGATCTCCTGAGTTTATTAACCTTGCTAACAATATCTCCTTCACAATTCCACTAATATGCCAAAACTCCCCTTTGTCCATGTGCATTTTAGAAGATATTACTTCTAAATGGCTGATATGGCATGGACTTGTTGAGATCTTGTTGAAGTCGGAGATGCAATGGCTTCAATAATATGCCTGGGACTGGGTCTGGAGACACAATACAGAAGTCCAGTTGTGTGCTCTGTCCCTAGGTAGATATTTGTGAAAGTAGCCAACTAGCTCAGAACATGCAAATACAAGAGAGGTATGGTGACAACTCTGGCTCATTTTTTAATTCTATTCTGCTTGATCCTTGAGGGCAACAGACATACCAACTTCCACACTGACCTACCCATTTAAGGAAAGTTTCCTCAGCAGAGGAAAATTAGCTCAGGGCTGAAGAAATTTTTATCTGAGTATGTTATTCTGAGCTCTAGAGAATTACTTGTTTATTTCCCTATGTTCATTTCCTGGAATCCCTTGTTCGTTGGTTTATTTGTTTGTTTAATTTTATTTTGAGTTTCTCTGTGTGTAGCTATGGCTGTCAGACCAGGCTAGCCTTGATGTCACAAAGGTCAGCCTCCCACTGCCCCTTGAAATCTGGGATTAAAGACTTAGGTCACGACCATCTCCTATTAAATTCTCTTTTTATTCCTTTGTTTTCTTTGTTTTTTTTTTGTTATTTTGTTCTTTGTTTTGTTTGTTTTTTTGTTTTGTTGTTTTTGATCTATTTGAAACAGGAATACTCTGTATGTCACTGGCTGCCCTGGGTCTAACTTTGTAGACCAGGTTGGCCTCTAACTCAGAAAAATGCCAGACCCTGCCTCCTGAGTGCTGGGAATAAATGCATGCACCATAATGGCTTATGAACTTCTTATTTTGATAAAATTGACTTTAGAAGCACACACCTGATTAGCATAGCCTTCTTCACCTACCCAGAAGTTCTCTTAAAGAAGAGCATTGGTCCAGCATTCTCTCGCACCCCACACCCATTGCCCTTTAAGATCTCATATTTATGACAGAGGCAACAGCATTGTTTCTGGTTTAAACAGGCAAGATCTTCAAACCCAGACAATGGCCAAGTATGATGATTGAACAAAGAATGATAGTCACAAGACAGTGGACCAGGGTTGCTGTGGCCTAATACACCAGTTCTACAGCCATTTAGAAGACAATACCTCCGAAGAGGCTGAGCATGACATCCTTCAAAATGAAGAGGAGGAGGATGCCTTCATCCCAGGCCCTGAAAATTATTGTGGGCTGCAGAATTTCTCACAGTTGGAAGGAAGGTAATGAACCTGTCAGCCATTGGAAGGCCATAGTTCTAGATCAACTGCCAACAAACCCTTCTCTTTATTTGCTGAAGTATGACGGTATTGACAGCGTCTATGGACAGGAGCTCCTCAGTGATGAGAGGATTTTAAATCTTAAGGTCTTGCCTCACAATGTATTATTTCCTCAGATAAGGGATGCCCACCTCACCAGAAGCCTGGTTGGCAGAGCAGTACAACACAAATTTGAGGGAAAGCATGGCTCTGAGGAAAACTGGAATGGGATGGTGCTAGCCCAGGTGCCAGTCATGAAGGACTGGTTTTACATTAGCTACAAGAAGGATCCGGTCCTCTACATTTATGAGCTCCTGGATGACTACGATGAAGGTAACCTTGACATCATTCCAGAGACTCCTCATGCTGAGGTGACATCACATGATAACAGTGACTTCTTAATAGGAAACTGGGTGCAATACACCAGAGAGGATGGTTCCAAAAATCTTGGAAAGATTGTTTACCAAATTCGTGCCAATCCTTCTGTGTACTTTATCAAGTTTCATGGTGATCTCCAGATCTATGTCTATAATCTGGTGTCAAAGACTCCTTAAGGTGAAAAAATCACAAAAGTACAGGCCCATAAACTTGTAGAATAGGAAAAAAAAAATGTTTGTTTTCCTGTGTTGTCTACCTAAGTGTCTTTGACAAACCCAGTATGATTGCCAATAAAATTTGTTTTGCTCTAAAATTTAAAATGTGTGATGTGACACCATGATTTTTTTATGTACAGTTCAAATAAGTAATTCAGAAAATAAAATGAGTATGCTGTTAGGTAATTTCAGGTGTTGAATAGACATGATATGATATGACATGATATGACATAAGACTTTGGTGGAAGAGATGGGCTATGGTGGAAGAACAGTACATACATCTGATATCACACATGGTAAAATTAATAGGACTTAGTATCTCTGCTCTGTATGGAGGACTGGAATTGGAGATGGGATGTGGTGGAGCAGGGATCGCAGCAAAAGAAGGATGTTTATTAAGTAGGGGAGAAGGATATAACATCAGTAGAATCTCTGGTATGATGTCTGAGGAAGAAACAAAGTTGGTGAAAGAGTGACACATAAAAGGAATTTGGCCTTGGAACATAAGGAGTAATCCATAAAAATGATCCAAACAGTTTCAGCAATTAGAGAGTATCAAGTTTCATTTGAATAATGAAGTCTAGTGAAACTTGTCTCTCTTTTTAATATTTTTATCTTTTCTTATATGTGTGAGGGTAGGACATGTGCTTGTGAGTGCAGGTGACCACAGAAATATGAGTTGTTGGGTCCCCTGGAGCTGCCATTAATGGTGATTGTGAGCCTTGGATATGAATTCAAGAAACCAAATCCAGTCTTCTGGATTTAGAGTCATCTCTCTAATCCCATAAAGATATCTATTTTAAGAAATACATTATTTACATGCAGAAAAGAAACCACGATGAAGGTATGAAAGATCAAACTGATAGTGATTTTAAAAAGAACAATGGACACACAAAGGAGTAGAGGACACTGAGGGATAAATAAATTCAAAGAAGGAATTCTCACAAAATGAATCAGGAGACTCAGGAAGAATAGAAAGTTCATTTACATAGTCAAAATTGTGCCATATCCACATTGGCTTCTTTTGTTTATTAACAAATAGCCAGCCAGTCATTGCAGAAGAATGTGGTGTGTGTGTGTGTGTGTGTGTGTGTGTGTGTGTTTCTTAGAGTACATTTTACCAGAATAACTAGTGAATCCAAGAGTATATATATGAGTCTCCCTAAAACATCATAAACACCATGATTTTTTTATGTACAGTTCAAATAAGTAATTCAGAAAATAAAATGAGTATGCTGTTAGGTAATTTCAGGTGTTGAATAGATCCTGTGTTCCTTCCCTGAGCACTCTTTGCCTCTGATGAATCCTGTGATCTTTTGGATATCTGTGATGAATGACCCAGATGACCATCAAAATCTCCCACACTGGTCTGTTCCACCTGGCTCTCCACCAAACTTATGATTATCTACATATCTGTGTGCTACTTCAACCTGTCTATGCCCTTGAAATTCCAGTCTTTTACTTGTCTGTGACCTCCTTCTCAGAAAACAGAGAAGGTGTATCGAATGCATTTGTGCTGACATCTTCCCTATGCTGTTTGTCATGGGTTTCAAATGCTTTGAGGTTGCCCACTTGGTAGGTCACTTCTCCTGAGGAGCCCCTGAGCTTCATGGGTGTCTGCCTTGGCCAAATCTGCACTCTAAGTGTGTCTCTTTGAGGGAGGCTTATCATGTACTCATTCATTGCTGTTTTTCTCTCTTGAATAAGTTTGTATGCTGCATGACTAGAAATACTCTCTATTGTTGATTAATTTTGATATCTGGGAGAGTTTCTGTACTAGCTGGTTGTCTTAGTTAGGGTTTCATTCATTTGAAATGCCACCATGACCAAGGCCTCTCATAAGGGACAATATTTCATGAGGGCTTTTCAACATTCATTACATGTTCAGAGGTTCAATCCACCATCATCAAGGCAGGAAACAGGGTTGTGTCTTGTCAGGCATGGTGGTGGAGTGGAATCTGAGAGTTATGCATCTTGATCCAATTGCAGCCAGGAGAAAAGATTTGTTTTGCATGCAGCGAGGAGGAGAGTCTCTTTCACACTGGACAGAACTTTAAAGACCCAGAATGATATGCTTCCTCCATCAAGGATACACCTACTCCATCAAGTCCACACCTCCTCATAGGCCAACTACATTCAGAATGCCACACTGGTTTCATAGCAATTTGACAAGATCTAAATTCTTTAAAAGGAGGAGCCTCAGTTGAGAAAATGCCTCCATATGATCTAACTCCCAAGCATTTACTTAATTGGTGGGAGACTGCCCAGTCCAGTGTGCATGGTGAAATCCAAGATTTGAGGAGCAAGTCAATAAGCATCACCACTCCATAGCCTATGCATGAGCTCCTGGCTCCATGATCCTGTGTTCTTTCAGGTTCTGTCCCAACTTCTTTGGTGATAAACAGCAATGTGGAAGTATAAACTGAATAAAACCTTTTCTATGTAGTTTCCTCTATGGACCTGGTGTATCCTTACAACAATAGAAACAGTAAGTGGGACAGATTCTTTCAGAAGCTAAATGTCAAATAGTATCACTGTCACTTATCCTATAACCACACACAATAATGTATAGATGTTTCATTTTAATTTAAAGGTAAGATGTACTCATTACCTATATGACAGGTAATTGTTCTAGTTTGCTTCTTTCTCACCATAAAGAATACTACAATCAAAAATAACTTGGGAATAAAAGGGTTAGTTGCTTACAGGTTACAGACTATCTCCTAGGAAGCCAAAAATAGGAACTTGAAGTGATAACAGAAAACACTGTTTATTGGCTTGATCCTGTCTTAGTCACTGTTCTATTGCAGTGAAGTGACACCATGGTTAAGGCTATTATTAGATAATAAAGCATTTATTTGGACGATGGGATACAGCGTCAGAACTTTGGTCAATCATCATGGCAGGGAGCACAGAACTGAAGCAATAGAGAACTATTGATTCTTAGGCAGCCTGAGAGAAAGAGAGAGAGAGACAGAGACAGAGACAGAGACAGAGACAGAGACAGAGAGAGACAGAGACAGATAGAGAGAGACAGACACAGAGACAGACAGAGACAGAGAGAGGCAGAGAGTGGCAGAGAGAGACAGAGAGACAGAGAGATTGAGAGACAGAGAGATTGAGAGACAGAGAAAGAGACAGAGAGAAAGACAGAGATAGACAGAGAGACAGAGAGACAGAGAGACAGAGACAGAGACTTAGACAGAGAGACAGAGACAGATACAGAGACAGGGACAGAGAGATTCTGCCATTATATGGGTTCTTTAAATACAAAAGACCTCTGATTTTCCAAAAGAGCCATTTTCACAATCTTAATTTGCTAATCTAAGAAGAAACAAACGGAAGCAAAAAAAATTCCACCAGAGAGAATCTAAACCTGATAAAGAGCTTTTATCATAAATGGGTGTTGGATTTTGTCAAATGCTTTCTCAGCATCTAACGAGATGATCATGTGGTTTAGGTATGTTTTTTAAAAAGCTTTAAACAACCTAAAATAATAATAATCTGTAGAACCCTAAAAAGAAACGAAAAAACCTTAAGTCTAAAAAACCAGAAATGTTGATGTGAATAATTCCAGTACTTTGGGAGGTAGAGGTACAACCCCTAAAAACTGCCCTAAAATTCAACAAAACCTCAAGAACCCTAAAAAGACCCCAAAAATTATAAAACCATTTTGTGAAACAATGTGCTATAGTATTTGAAGACTCATAAAGTGACGATCGAGGTCATAAAATGTACCCCTTTGACCCAATGGGCTCTCATAAAAATAAAATAAAAATAAAAAAATAAAAATCATTTCTGTTCAGGAACTCATGGGATATTTTTTATTTAAATATAACAAGCAGGTGCAGGGGGAGTCCCATGGCCCTGAAGTCACTGACGAAGCCTCTGACAGAGGCCAGAGAGGCGAGGTCCAGGGGCAAGAAGTGAGCTGCAGGGGGCGGGGCCAGGGGGTCAAGGCTTTTCAGTCACTCAGGCCCAGGGCAGGAAGTGCATGTCATGGGAGGGGCCTGTGACGTCAGACTCCTTCAGTCTTTCTCCAATTCAACCAATGATTCTGTCCACTAGTTTTTATATCCTGATTATTCTATTATTTTGTTGAATTTATACATCTGATCTAAGAGCTTTCTAGAAGGTCTCTAGGGGTTTTTTGTGTCAGGTTATGCTATTTATTACTAAAATTATGTGACTTCAAATTTCTCTATTTGAATCACTTTTATTATTATTTTTTGCCTTGCTCTCTATGCAAGATTCATAATAAATTCCTTAAAAAAAAAAAAAAACCTACAATTCTATTCAACATAGGTGTTTCTCAGCCATTCGGTGTTCCTCAGGTGAGAATTCTTTATTTAGCTCTGAGCCCCATTTTTTAATGGGGTCCTTTGATTTTCTGGAGTCCACCCTCTTGAGTTCTTTATATATATTGGATATTAGTCCCCTATCTGATTTAAGATAGGTAAATATCCTTTCCCAATCTGTTGGTGACCTTTATTTCTTATTGACGGTGTCTTTTGCCTTGCAGAAGATTTTCAGTTTCATGAGGTACCATTTGTCAATCCTCGATCTTACAGCACATGCCATTGCTGTTTTATTCACTTTACTAAATACTATTGGAAAGAGTACATTACCTTGTTTCTTGATTTTAGTTGTTTGAGTTTTTAGAGACTGGGTTTCTCTGGCTGATCAAGAACTCCCTCTGTAGACCAAGCTGGTCTTGAACTCAAAAATCCTTCTAACTGTTTCTCCCAGTTGCTGGGATTTAAGTCATGGGCCACCACTGCTACAAACACACACACACACACACACACAAACACACACACACACACTATATATATATAGATGTACTGAGCAAACAGGTAAAACTGTGTTCTAGGAATTTCAGACTTGTCAGAAATAGTCTAATTCTAAAAGGAATAATACATGACATGTATAGTATAAGCTTACTGTTCTTAACAGCAGTTCTGGAAGATGAGTAGCATTACTTGTATGTGAGTCCAAACATCCTAATAATCATATTACATTCAACAACACTTTGACAAAGGAGACTCCAGAACTTCTGATAAAATGGGACTTGCATAATTTTAAAGTGCCTGTTCAGATATGGTAGATCCTATGACCATCTGCACAGATGGGGAAGGTCTTAATGTGTCTTGTGTACCTGTGCAAGACTTGACTGTGGCTTCAGAATGAGGGGAAGGGCCTAGAGATACCTCTGTAGATGTGGTCTCTCCTAGAGCATCATGGACATATTTGAGAGATCTAAGAGACTCTTGGGCAGGTAGGGAGATTTCTAGCCCTACTTGTGTACTCATGGAAGTTCCAAGAAAACTTTCTTCAGCTGAAAAAGGGGATAACAACTTCTGTCTAGAAGTATCAGGTGTCTTAGCCAACTTGATGGTCAAAACAGGTTCCACGGGTCTTTTGAAGATGAAGTAGAACCCAGAGCTTTCTGGGCATTTGGAAGATATTCTGGAGACATGTGTTGGCATGGAGAAGGACGAACGGCCCTTTGTCCATGTGGATAAGAGTCTATAGCATCTTGTGTATTTGGGGAAGATGGCTGATCCTCTTGAGGAGATAGGGTAGTTCTCATAGTCTCCTGTGAAATTTGGGGAGGTCCTATGGATTCTTGTGCACAGGTAGAATCCAAGGAATTCCCTTCTTTAGCTGTACAGGATGCTACAGACTCTTGTGTGTGCAAATCACATCCCATAGCACCTTATTCACATTGGATTGGATCCAGAACTTACTGTACAGATGGAATCTGTCCTAGAACATCTTTTGTAGATGTGTCACAACCGCGAGTCCTTTCTAAAGATGGGACTGTGCCTATAATTCCTTTTGTAGAGGTATCCTGTCCTACAATCCCTTTATGTGATAGGGTAATACTCAGAGAATCCTGTACAGGTTTTGGAAATCCTAGCATCTTTGGTGTATATGAGGAATTCTTTACAGCCTCTCCTACACATACATAATGTACCAGCGCCCCCAAGGGCTGCATGGAGGGTTGTATGGTCTCAGCACACTGTACAAAGATGGAGCTTGTTTGGCTCCCTGGAAGCATTTTGGCAGAATCTCGGCTGTTTGGGACCTGATGACAAGTCAGGAGGGCCCTTTTGGCTGGTAGGGGATATTTGAATAATTCTTGATCAGATCGGGACTTTCTGAGGACCCATTGTTTGGAGAGAGCATCTTTCAGTCCTCTGCTAGAATGAGAATGTTCAGGATCACTTTTCATAGCAGGAGAATGATTTAATCTTCCTTTCTGTGGGAGAGCAGATTTAAGAACATGTCTTTGATGTTCTTCCATAGAGGGAGATAATCCTAGTGGCCCCCTTACAGATAGAGAAGGTTTCAGAACCCCTGGCGAAGATGTTGATGGTTCTAGTTTACTTTGTGTTTGTGCAGAAGGCACAAGAGTCCCTTTGGAAGACTCGGGAGTTTCTATCACATCTAGCCTATGTGTGAAACTCTCAAGAGCCCCTTCTAAGGATGGCAAAGGTCCTTGAGCTCCAGGTATAAGTGTGGAAATTTTTGTCTCTGATTGGGCAGATATGAGCGGTTTGAGGCTCACTTGGGGAATCATGTTTGCATTTCTTTCCCTTTGGACTGTAAGAGATGATCTGAGCCCGTTTTTTAATGGTAGAGGACTTTGAAAGCCCTCTTGGTTTAAAGGGGAAGTTCTGAAATCCCCTTGGTCAACAGGGTCAGGTCTCAAACTAACTTTACGAGAAGCAGATTGCATAGAGCACTTTGGGGGAGAAGGGGAACATCTTTGGCTCTCTTTGTGACAGGACTTATCTCCATGCTCTGCTTTGGCAGCTGTCAAACATGTTGAACTCTCTTGGGGAAAGGAGATGGAACTCGGTGCATTTGGGACAAAGAAGAAATCTCTGACGTTACCTTTGGGAGAAGGAGGTTTGGATCCCTCCTTGTCTGATGGGGCCTGTGGTAGGTCCCCTTGAACAGAGGAGTCTTGTCCAACATGCTTTGGAGGAGAATTGGAAAGATGAGAGTTATGTAGGGTAGGGGACATCCTTTTAGAACTCCTTCTGGAAGAGGAGGCATGTATGATTTTCCTTTCAGCACAAGTGGGAAGTCTTTGGGATGCTTGGGCAGAAGTGGAATGTCCCATAGACTCTTGGAAATATCTGGTTAGTTCCAGAACATTTTGGGTTGATAGGGACAGTCCCTGAGCATGTTGGGTGGATAGCGACAGTCTCTGAGCATCTTGGGGAGAAGTGGAAGATCCCAGATCTTCCTGGCTAAATCGGGAAGGATGTGGGGAACCTTGAATGTGCGGGGAAATTACCTGTCCATGTTGTCCAGCAGAAGATGGCCCATGCACTGTGTGATCTTCTTTGAACTTTTGTCTGGCATCTCCTGCCTCATGTTTAAAAGATGTTGCAGGCACTCTGGCACCCAACTGGTCAAAATCCATAGGTTCTTCAAACACAGTGGATATAGACAGGCTTCTTGTCACCTTCCCAGGGATGGGCACAGAAGAGGAGGCTACTCTTTTTCTGGTGGTGGGCTGTAAAACAGATGGTCTGGTATCCCTGGTCAGTGGGTGACTCGTGCTCTCAGGAACCCTCAGAGGAAGTGTAAGTGTCCATTTTTTTGTTCTTTTTTAGATCCTTCAGGGGGTCCGAGGTCCTCTTCTTGGCCGAAGCCTTGACAAGAGCTTTGAGTTTCAGTAGCTTATCTGTCACATGTGCATCAGGTTTTTTGAATCTCTGGTCTTCATAGGGATTTGGGCACCTGAACTTTTACCCAGTTGGTCTAAGGGGCCCCGGAGTAGCAAAATCCCTCGGGTCTCTGCTGGTCAAGTGCTGACCCTGTTGGGGTAAGGTGTTACCATCTGGTTGGGGGACAGTGAAGGGGGTCCCAGGCTGTGGAGGCTGGGAAACCGATGGTCTGTGGTCAGAGGGTAAAGTCCAGGCTGAGGCTTGCTGCCCTCTCTCCACATGTCTGGCCATTTAATTGTGAAGGACATTGTTCAAGAAACATGAAATGGGCCACTGCCCATGAAAGGGGCAGCGAATGTACTTACAAATGGTTACTCGAGGCTAAATAAATAAATAAATAAATAAATAAATAAATAAACGCTTAAGCAGCTTCCTCTGAGAGAGGCTCTCTCTCCCTAGAACTGTGAACGTGTCCTGAAGGCCAAGCACACAGAACTAGAGTGGCCGTTGGCCTCAGGAATCAAGCAAACTTCGAGAACCGCTGTCCTCATGCCTGCACGGGCCAGTCCCAAGCCTGGAGAGAGGCTGTCCTCATGCCTGAATGGGCCAGTCCTGAGCCTTGAAAGTGAGTGTCCTTGTGCCTGCACGGGTCAGTCCTCAGCTGGAAAGTGGCTGTCGTCAAGCCTGCACGGGCCAGTCCAGAGCCCATGGAGAAGCTGTCCTTGTGCCTGCACTGGCCAGTTCTGATATTCCTCACTTTGCACTTCTGCTTGAGGTAGCAATGTAATCATCCAAGCTTTCTGAATGAGGAGGGACGCTGAGGAGCCCCTTCTTTTGGGTTCAGAGTGCTACTTGGTCCGGTGTTTTAGTGATTTTCAGTTCTTATTAGGCTTTAGGGTATTTTTAGCATTTTACTGTTTCTATTTTTTGTTTTCTTGAGTTTTTTTTTCTTTTTTTTAATTTAAGAATTATATTTTTGGGGTTTAAGAGTTTTAGTGTTAGCAGGCAGTGGTGACCTTGCCTTTAATCCTACACTTGGGAGGCAGAGGTAGATAGATTTAAGAGTTCAAGGTTATCATGTTCTACAGAGGACGCTCCAGGACAGCCAGGGTTACACAGAAAAACCCCGTCTCCAAAACTCAAAAAAAAAAAAAAGAAGAAGAAGAAGAAGAAAGAAAGAAAGAAAGAAAAAAAGAAAGAAAGAAAGAAAGAAAGAAAGAAAGAAAGAAAGAAAGAAAGAAAGAAAGAAAACAAAAATAAGTTTAGTGATATTTTTGGCTTCTTGTGTGTTTTTTTAAGATTTTTAGGATTTTTTTTAGTGTTTGTAGGGTTTTTAGACGAGTGTTTTAGAGTGCTTGTCTTTTTTTTCAGGCTTCTAGTTTATTTTTAGTATTTTTTTTCTGTTTCTTTAAATGATTTTAGTGTGTTTTAGGGTTTTGAGGTTTTATTTATCCTTCAGGGTTTTTTTTTTTATTTTTTGTTTATTGTTTTTTTTCTTTTCTTTTTTTTTGCATTTTAGTGCTTTTCTTAGGTTATTTTGCTGTTCTTGTTCTTGAATACTTATTTAAAATTTGAGTGTTTTTAATTTTGGTGTTTCATAGTTTTAGTGTTGCCAAGCAATGGCGGCCCATGCCTTTAAACCTAGCAATTGGGAGGAAAAGGTAGGGGATTTTTGAGTTCAAGGCCAGTCTGGTCTACAGAGGGAGCTCCAGGACAGCCTGGGATACACAGAGAAAAACAGTCTCCAAAAAACTTGAAAAAAAAAAAAAGAAAGAAAGAACGAAAGAAAAAAAAAGAAATATAAAGAAATTAAGAAATAAATTAAGCCTTCGGGTCCAATACAGCATTGGGGTGCATTGCCCGGGGAGTCTGCTGACACCTGCAAGGATGCACACAGGATCCCCCATGGGATCCTAAGATCTCTGGTGCATGGAACACAGCGTCTGCACCAATCCATTCTCGCAGGACCTGAGATTGCATTAACTAGGGATGCAGATAACCTAGCCTAAACAGGGGCAAAAATCCCGTCCAGTCCACCCTAGCACTGGGGTTCCTTTCACGTGGAGTTTCTGGACACCCCCAAGTTCCTCACAGGACCCTCCACGGGATCATAAGACCTCTGGTGAGTGGAACACAACCTCTGCCAGGAGGCAGGTTCGAACAACTGAAATCTGGCCACCTTCTGTGCAAGAAGAGAGCTTGCCTGCAGAAAGTACTCTGACCACTGAAGCTAAGGATAGAGCTAGTCTGCTGATAGAGGCTAACAGAGTCACCTGAGGAACAAGTTCGTATCACAGACAACTATAACAACTAGCTGCAGAGATTACCAGATGGCGAAAGGCAAACATAAGAATCCTACTAACAGAAATCAATTCAACTAACCATCATCAGAAAACAACACTCCCAATCACCTAGTCCTGGGCACCCCAAAACATCCAAAAAGCAAGACCCAGACTTAAAAGCATAACTCATGGTGATGGTAGAGGACATCAAGAAGAACTTTAATAACTCATTAAAGAAATACAGGAGAACACAGCTAAACAGGTAGAAGACCTTAAAGAGGAAACAGAAAAATTCCTAAAAGAATTGCAGGAAAACATGAGCAAACAGGTGATGGAATTGAATAAAGCCATGCAAGACATAAAAAGGGAAGTAGACACAATAAAGAAAACCCAAAGTGAGACAACGCTGGAGATAGAAACCCTAGGAAAGAAATCTGGAACCATAGATGCAAGCATCAGCAACAGAATGCAAGAGATTGAAGAGAGAATTTCAGGTGAAGAAGATTCCATAGAGAACATCGGCACAACAATCAAAGAAAATACAGGTCGATACCACTGTCTTCTGCAAGAGATAGTGTCGATCCAGAGCTCCTCTATTGTGGCTCCACCATGTGGTCGACAACTCTGTCTCCTGTGGGAGATATGTGTCGGCCCAGAGCTCCGTCATTAAATTACCTCACGCTTTTACATTAAGATGATCTTCTGTTCGTGATTCTTGGATGCACACCGAACAAGAATTGAGTGGGGGTTTCCCCACTAGGTTCTTTCATTTGGAGGTTCCACGGAGATCTGCATGACCCAGGAACCCCGAAAGACCCCTTGGAGCTGCATGCAGCTACAGGGCTGGACTGAGAACTTCAGCAGCAGCAGCATGCACTGGCCGAAACAAGGCGCTACGTGGGAAACTGTGGCCCAGGAACACCTATATGGAGGTTTCCCCGGGATGCCTGCCCCACCACCACCACACATTTCACCACCTGCAGGACAGGCAAGAAAAGAAAGAGGGGCGAGGCCTGCGGGGGGTCCCCCAGCACTGGCCTCTGCTGGCTTCCTAGGGCCAACTAGAGTCACCTCTTCTGCCACCTTCCCCTGCATCCCCAAGTTGCCTGGTGCAGCCATCTGTGAGAGCTGCCTTCCCTTCCCTGCCTCACATGTTTTCTCTTCTAGGGTGGTCTCACCCTAAGCTGCTAACCAGCGAGGGAGACATCTGCCCACTTAAAACTTCTGTCCCAGGTAAAGAGCACCTACAAGTCTAATCACCAGGCTCTGACAAATGCGTATAGAGGTCTAGAAAAAGGTGAGCTTAGACTGTAAGAAAAAGCAAAGCTTCGGCAGACTGAGGAGAAATAGATAATAGTAAAAATAGAGATAAAAGAGATTAGAGAGGTCCGAGATGAGAGAGAAACAACAAATGAAAAATATTTAGAGTAAAACCAGTAAGTAAGAGGCAGAAAAGGCATATTACAAACGGAGAGAGAGAGAGAGAGAGAGAGAGAGAGAGAGAGAGAGAGAGAGAGAGAGAGAGAGAGAGAGAGAGAGAGAGAGAGAGAGAGAGAGGGGCGAGAGGCAAAAAAAGAGAAGACAAGAGGGATCGTAAACAAGAGAGAAATTTGACTAGAATCTTGGCCACAGTGATAAGAGAAAAAGAAAAAGACAAGATCTAGACAAGAAATCTGGGCAACAGAAGACCGAGCCTCAGCTAAAAAGGCTCAGCTGTGTCAGATTAAAGTTACTTATTTAAAATACACCTTTCGAGATGGGAAGCAGTGGCTAAATAAAGCCAAAAAAAAAAAAAAAAAAAAAAAAGTCTATAACTACACCAAGGCAAGTAAGAAAATTCTTGGGCACTGCTGGTTTCTGCAGGCTCTAGATACCTGGGTTGGCTACCTTACCTGCCCGTTGTACCCCCTAACCAAGGAAGGGGAAGTGTCTGTGTAGACCCCAGATCACCAGAAAGCCTTTAGTGAAATAAAAAAGGCCCTAATGATGGCCAGCCTTTGCCCGACCTAACCAAGCCTTTCACTCTTTATGTAAAAGAGAGATCAGGGGTCACCAAAAGAATCCTTACTCAGACTTTAGGACTTTGAAAAAGGCCAGTGGCTTACCTATCCAAGAAGTTAGACCCTGTTGCCAGCAGGTGGTTTTCTTGCCTACAAGCTATTGCTGCAAGAGCTCTACTTATCAAAGATGCTGATAAGCTCACTTTGGGACAGCAAATAACTGTAGTGGCACCCCACACACTTAAAAGCATTATCCGAAACCCTCCTGACTGATAGATGACTACCAACGCTCCTGTGACACATTATCAGAGCTTTTTGTTAACTGAACGAGTGACCTTCGCTCTACCTGCTGTCCTCAATCTCTACCCTACTGCCCAAGACTTCACATACTCATCCCTGCACTGACATTCTGATAGAAAAAACTGGTACTCAAAATGATCTGAAGGATCAGATCATTCTTGGTCTGAGAGTTCAAGCTGGTACACGAATGGCAGTAGCCTTACAGTTAAAAGACTGAGATGGCCAATGTGATAGCCAAAAAGATCCTAAAAGAAATCTTCCCAAGGTAATGGACCTGCCTTCCTTGCCCAGGTAAATCAAGGACTGGCTAAGATATTAGAGATTAGTTAAAAGTTACATTGTGCATACAGGCTCCAAAACTCAGGACAGGTAAAAAAATAAAATAAAATAAAATAAATTCTAAAAGAAAAAAAAAAAAAGAAAATACAAAACGCAAAAGGATCCTAACTCAAAACATCCAGGAAATCCAGGACACAATGAGAAGACCAAACCTACAGATAATAGGAGTTGATGAAAATGAAGATTTTCAACTTAAAGGGCCAGCAAATATTTTCAACAAAATTATAAAAGAAAACTTCCCAAACCTAAAAAATGACGTGCCCGTGAACATACAAGAAGCCTACAGAACTCCAAATAGACTGGACCGGAAAAGAAATTACTCCCGACACAATAATCAGAATAACAAATGCACTAAATAAAGATAGAATATTAAAAGCAGTAAGGGAAAAAGGTCAAGTAACATATAAAGGCAGGCCTATTAGAATTACAACATTCTTCTCATCAGAGACTATGAAAGCCAGAAGATCCTGGACAGATGTCATGCAGACCCTAAGAGGAAACAAATGCCAGCCCAGGATACTATACCCAGCAAAACTCTCAATTACTGTAGATGGAAAAACCAAAGTATTCTATGATAAAACCTATTTCACAAAATATCTTTCAATGAATCCAGCCCTTCAAAGTATAATAAAATGAAAAACATCAATATAGGAACGGAAACTAATACCAACAAAAGCAAGAAAGTAATCCTTCAATGAACATAAACGAAGACAGCTGCAGGAACAGAATCCCAACTTTAAACAACAAAAATAACAGGAAGCAACAATTAATTTTATGTAATTTCTCTTAACATCAATGTACTCAATTCCCCAATAAAAACACATAGACTAATATACTGGCTGCCCCAACAGAATCCAACATATTGCTGCTTATAGGAAACACAATTCACGGAAAAAGACAGACACTAACTCAGAATGAAAGGCTCGAAAACAATTTTCCAAGCAAATGGTCTGAAGAAAAAGCTGGAGTAGCCATTCTAATATCGAATAAAATCGACTTCCAACCTAAAGTTATCAAAAAAGACAAGGACGGAAACTTCATACTCTTCAAAGGTAAACTCCTCCAAGAGGAACACTCAATTCTGATTATCTATGCTCCAAATGCAAGGACAGCCGCATTCATTAAAGATGCTTTAGTAAAGCTCAAAGCGCACATTGCACCTCACACAATAATAGTGGGAGACTTCAACACACCACTTTCATCAATGGACAGATCGTGAAAACAGAAACTACACAGGGACACAGTGAAACTAAGAGAAGTTATGAAACAAATGGAACTAACAGATATCTAAAGAATGTTTTATCCTAAAACAAAAGGATATACCTTCTTCTCAGCACCTCATGGGACCTTCTCCAAAACCGACCATATAATTGGTCACAAAACAGGCCTCAACAGATATAAAAATATTGAAATTGTCCCATGCATCTTATCAGATCACCATGGACTAAGGCTGATCTTCAATAACAACATAAATAATAGAAAGCCAACATTCACGAGGAAACTGAAAAACACTCTTCTCAATGATACCTTGATCAAGGAAGGAATAAAGAAAGAAATTAAAGACTTTTTAGTGTTTAATGAAAATGAAGCCACAACATACCCAAACCTATGGGACACAAAGAAAGCATTTCTAAGAGGGAAACTCATAGCTCTGAGTGCCTCCAAAAAAAAAAAAAAAAAAAAAAAAAACCTAGAGAGAGCACACACTAGCAGCATGACAAAACATCTAAAGGCTCTAGAACAAAAGGAAACAAATTCACCCAAGAGGATTAGACAGCTGGAAATAATCAAACTCGGGGGCGAAATCAACCAACTGGAAACAAGAAGAACTATTAAAAGAATTAACCAAAGGAAGAGTTGGTCCTTTGAGAAAATCAACAAGATAGATAAACCCTTAGCCAGACTCACTATAGGGCACAGGAACAGCATCCTAATTAACAAAATCAGAAATGCAAAGGAAGATAATCAACAGATCCTGAAGAAATCCAAACACCATCAGATCCTTCTACAAAAGGCTACACTAAAAAAACCTGGAAAACCTTAACAAAATGGACAAATTTCTTTTTTTTTTTTTTTTTTTTTTTTTTTGTTTTTCAAGACAGGGTTTCTCTGTATAGTCCTGGCTGTCCTGGAACTCACTTTGTAGACCAGGCTGGCCTCGAACTCAGAAATCGGCCTGCCTCTGCCTCCCAAGTGCTCTGATTAAAGGCGTGCGCCACCACTTCCCGCTGAAATGGACAAATTTCTAGACAGATACCAGATCAAGTTAAGGATCTAAACATTCCCATATCCCCTAAAGAAATAGTATCAGTTATTAATAGTCACCCAGCCAAAAAAAGCACAGGAGCAGATGGGTATAGTGCAGAGTTCTATCACACCTGCAAAGATCTAATTTCAATTCTGCACAAACTCTTCCACAAAATAGAAGTAGAAGGTACGCTACCCAACTCATTCAATGAAGCCACAATTACTCTGATTCCTAAACCACAAAAAGATTGAACAAAGATAGAGAACTTCAGACCAATTTCCCTTATGAATATCTATGCAAAAATACTCAATAAAATTCTCGCTAAACGAATCCAAGAACACATTAAAGCAATCCATACTGACCAAGGAGGTTTTATTCCATGGATGCAGGGATGGTTTAATATATGGAAATCCATCAATGTAATCCGGTATATAAACAAACTCAAAGACAAAAACCACATGATCATCTCGTTAGATGGGGAGAAAGAATTTGACAAAATCTAACACCCATTTATGATAAAAAATCTGGGAAAGATCATTAATTCAAGGCCCATACCTAAACATGATAAAAGCAATCTACAGCAAACCCGAAGCCAACATCAAAGTAAATGGTTAGAAGCTTGAAGCAATCCCACTAAAATCAGGGACTTAACAAGGCTGTCTACTCTCTCCCTACCTATTCAACATTGTACTTGAAGTCCTAGCCAGAGTAATTAGACAACAAAAGGAGATCAAGGGGATACAAATTGGAAAAGATGAAGTCAAAATATGAGTTTTTGCGGATGATAAGATAGTATATATAAGTGATCCTAAAAATTCCACCAGAGAACTCCTAAACCTGATAAACAGCTTCGGTGAAGTAGCTGGATATAAAATTAACTCAAACAAGTCAATGGCCTTTCTCTACACAAAGGATAAACAGGCTGAGAGAGAAATTAGGGAAACAACACCCTTCTCAATAGTCACAAATAATATAAAATACCTTGGCGTGACTCTAACTAAGGAAGTGAAAGATCTCTATGATAAGAACTTCAAGTCTCTGAAGAAAGAAATTAAAGAAGATCTCAGAAGATGGAATAATCTTTCATGCTCATGGATTGGCAGGATCAACATTGTAAAGATGGCTATCTTGCCAAAAGCAATCTACAGATTCAATGCAATCCCCATCAAAATGCCATCTCAATTATTCAACGAATTACAAAGAGCAATCTGCAAATTAATCTGGAATAACAAAAAACCTAGGATAGCAAAAACTCTTCTCAAGGATAAAAGAACCTCTGGTTGGATCACCATTCCAGACCTAATGCTATACTACAGAGAAATTGTGATAATAACTGCATGGTACTGGTATAGTGACATACAAGTAGACTAATGGAACAGAATTGAAGACCCAGAAATGAACCCACACACCTATAGTCATTTGATCTTCGACAAGAGAGCTAAAACCATCCAGTGAAAGAAAGACAGCATTTTCAACAAATGGTGCTGGCACAACTGGTGGTTATCATGTAGAAGAATGTGAATATATCCATTCTTATCTCCTTGTACTAAGGTCAAATCTAAGTGGATCAAGGAACTCCACATAAAACCAGAGACAGTGAAACTTATAGAGGAGAAAGTGGGGAAAAGCCTCGAAGATATGGGCACAGGGGAAAAATTCCTGAATAGAACAGCAATGGCCTGTGCTGTAAAATTGAGAATTGACAAAAGGGACCTCATGAAACTGCAAAGCTTCTGCAATGCAAAAGACACTGTCAATAAGACAAAAAGGCCACCAACAAATTGAGAAAGAATCTATACCTATCGTAAATCAGATAGGGGACTAATATCCAATATATATAAAGAACTCAAGAAAGTGGACTCCAGAAAATCAAATAACCCCATTAAAAAGTGTGGCTCAGAGCTAAACAAATAATTCTCACCTGAGGAATACTGAATGTCAGAGAAGCACCTTGTCTTAGTCAGGGTTTCTATTCCTGCACAAGCATCATGACCTAGAAGCCAGTTGGGGGAGGAAAGGGTTTATTCGGCTTACACTTCCATGCTGCTGTTCATCACCAAAGGAAATCAGGACTGGATCTCAAGCAGGTCAGGAAGCAGGAGCTGAGCAGAGGCCATGGAGGGATGTTCTTTTACTGGCTTGCTTTCCCTGGCTTGCTCAGCCTGCTCTCTTATAGAACCAAGACTACCAGCACAGAGATGACACCACCCACAAGGGGCCTCCCCCCTTGATCACTAATTGAGAAAATGCCTTACAGTTGTATCTCATGGAGGCATTTCCCAACTGAAGCTCCTTTCTCTGTGATAACTCCAGCTGTGTGAAGCTGACACGAAACTAGCCAGTACACACCTGAAAAAATGTTCAACATCCTTAATCATCAGAGAAACGCAAATCAAAACAACCCTTAGATTCCATCTCAAACGAGTCAGAATGGCTAAGATCAAAAATTCAGGTGACAGCAGATGCTGGCGAGGATGTGGAGAAAGAGGAACACTCCTTCATTGTTGGTGGGATTGCAAGCTTTACAACCACTCTGGAAATCTGTCTGGCGGTTTCTCAGAAAATTGAGCATAGTACTACCGGAGGATCCCGCAATACCTCTCCTGGGCATACATCCAGAAGACATGCAAACCAGTAAGAAGGACAGATGCTCCATTATGTTCATAGCAGCCTTATTTAAAATAGCCAGAAGCTGGAAAGAAAACAGATGCCCCTCAACACAGGAATAGATACAGAAAATGTGATATATTTACACAATGGAGTACTACTCAGCTATTAAAAAGAATGAATTTATGAAATTCGTAGGAAAATGGTTGAACCTGGAGGGCATCATCCTGAGTGAGGTAACATAATCACAAATGAACTCAAATGATATGGACTCACTGATAAGTGGATATTAGCCCAGAAACTTAGCATACCCAAGATACAAGAGACAATTTGTAAAACACATGAAACTGAAGAATGAAGATCAAAGTGTAGACACTTTG